>NC_057814.1:415909286-415915477 GCF_018294505.1 Triticum aestivum | reverse complement strand
CGAGGAGGCGGCGCCTCGAGGAGGCGGCGCAGTGGGTCGGGGATGGGGGAAGGGAGGGAGGGGTCGTACATGCTGGGGCGGGGCGGCGAAGGAGCGGCGGGGCGCGGGGGCGGCGGCGCGGGTGGATCTTGGCGAGGGAGAGGGACGAAGGGGAACTGGCAAGGGAGAGGGAGGAATTAGCTATAGGGGGAAACATTCTAATGGCGCACCACGAAGCGGTGCACCATTAGAATGTTTTTTTTATATAGCAATGGCGCACCCATGATCGGTGCGCCATTAGGAAACTTTTTTTATGTAGCAATGACGCACCAGCCAGAGGTGCGCCATTAGTAAACTTTTATTATTATTATTTTTTGTTGCATGTAATAATTTTTTAGAAAATGAATATGAATATGAAACAGTAATAATTTTTTATAAAAACAGTAATAATATTTATGAATATGAAAAAATCATCAAATTTATTATTTGAAAATATAATCAAATTTGTTTTTTTTTGCAATTTTAGTTGCATTCATTTGTGACGGTGGAGCGGGCCGGGGAGGGTGCGGGGGGTCGGCGGCGGCGGTGGAGCGGGGAGGGTGCGGGGGGCCGGCGGCGGCGGTGGAGCGGGGGAGGGTGGGGGGGTGCTCGGCGGCGAGGGGGATCTGGCGAGGGGGGATAGCGATCGAGATGGAGGGGGATCGAGATCGAGTGTCGACCTCATGAATATTCAATATTTTTTCATATTGAATATGAAAAAATATCATCAAATTTAAAAAATATTCATGAATTCAAAAAGTTCCCATGAAATTTAAAAATATTCATGAGTTCAAAAAATATTAATAATAAACATAAATAAATATTCATGAGGACACTAGAACAGAAGAAATATCATTTCAATATGTCGAAATACAATCGAGAAATGGAGTTCTTAGCTAGATATCTGTTCACAATCTTCTTGCCCTTATTTTTCGTAAATGGAGTTCTTCTCTTGAACGGACGTCCTTTAGGTAGGGTGGTCCTGCTTCTTCTTGTGGTGTATGCTGATACTTCATCGTCGTCGTCATGTTCCATCTCCGGGTCGCCGTACTTGTCGAAGTCTTGCTCATTGGCAACTCCATCCATTCCGATGATCTTCCTTTTGCCTCTCCTCATGACAACACGACTGGGCTTTGACGGGTCGGTAATGAAGAAGCATTGGTCCACTTGGGAAGCCAGTACCCATGGCTCATTTTTCGCGGTGACGTTCACACCTGCGGTCTTAGATTTGGCTTCGGGTATAACCATAGTGGTGACATACCGGTCTTCTTTTATGACGCTCTTGGCCCATCTGACACGGAACATCGGGACCTTCTCTCCAGCGTAGCTTAGCTCCCAGATCTCCTCGATCCTTCCGTAGTATTTGTCCTTGTCATTACCGGTGTAGGATTCCATCGTTACCCCGGAGTTCTGATAACCATCGCTCTTCATGTCCTTGTCCTCGGTGTAGAATGTGTAGCCGTTGATATCGTACGCCTCATACGTCATCAGGTTGTGCTCGGCGCCCTGTGACAAGGCGAATATGAGTTGTTCTTCCGCGGAAGAATCCTCATGTAAAGGGTACGACAGAAGCTTCTTCTTGAACCAATGCGTGAAACATGAGTTGTGCTCTTTGATTATATCTCCGTCCATCCTCTGTTGGCCTCGGTCATTGTACGTCTTCTCAATAAACGTTTTGTGCTGTACCACCCAAGGATCGACCATGTCTATGTGTTGAAGCGCGACTAGGTTTGCTCTTTCAAAGTCGGCGAGTCGACCATCGAAGTCGACATGCATTTCGCGGCGACCCTCATGGTGACCCCATCCAGCGAGCCTGCTGAGGTGCCTGTTGACGGGCAGACCAACGGGGTTCTCGATGCCTAGATAATTCGTGCAGTAGGAGATGCACTCTTCGGTCAGAAAGCCCCTGGCTATGCTTCCCTCTGGACGTGACATGTTGCGAACGATCCTTTGATGACACCATTCATCCTTTCGAACGGCCTCATGCTGTGCAGGAACGTCGGCCCGAGTTGGATGATATCCTCCACGATATGGACCAGCAGATGCACCATAACTTCGAAGAATGCGGGAGGGAAGTACATCTCAAGCTCGCATAGTATCACCACGATCTCTTCCTGTAGCCTTCTGAGTTGCCTCACGCCAACCGACTTCCGAGAGATGACGTCGAAAAAGTTGCATAGGACAAATAGCGTTTCACGGACGTGCGCGTCCATGATCCCACGGATTGCAACTGGAAGTATCTGCATCATCAGCACGTGACAGTCGTGAGACTTCATCCCGCTGAACTTCTTCTTTGCTAAGTCTAGGTATCTGCTTATCTTCCCCGCGTAACCGTAAGGAAGTTTTACTCCTACGAGGCAGGTGAAAAACTGATCGATCTCCTCCTGACTTAGAGTGAAGCACGCGGGAGGGAAGTCATTTCCGGTCTTCTTGGCCTTTTTGCCTTTGCGACGACTTTCCGTGTCCTGCTTCGGCTCATCATCATCATCATCATTAGCGTGAAGCTCCTCCCTGATGCCCATTGATTTCAAGTCTGCCCTTGCTTTCGGCCCATCTTTGGTCCTCTCTGGCATGTTGAGCAGGGTACCAAGCAGACTCTCGCACACGTTCTTCGTGATATGCATGACATCAAGGCTGTGAGGCACACGGTTGATCTTCCAGTACGCCAAGTCCCAGAAAACAGACCTCATTTTCCATACCTTCAGCAGTGGCTCTAGCGCCTTTCGCTTCTTTCCTGGCTTTGGCACCTTTTGCTTCTTTCCCGGCAGTGGGCAATCTTTACAATTTTTCAACAACTCGTGTATTTCCTTGGCGCTCCTCGTACGCGGGCGTCTTCGGGGTTCGGTTTCACCATCGAACAGATCCTTTCGTTTCCTCCACGGGTCATCGTCGCGAAGCCACCTTCGATGTCCCATGAACACGGTTTTCGAAGACCCGGGATCTCTATCTAGCTGGCGATACGTTGTGTCATCCATGCACCTGACGCATCCAGAAAATCCGTGGACCACCTGCCCCGCGAGATATCCGTAACCGAGATAGTCATGCACCGTCGTGAGCAGTGTGGCTCTCATAGGGAAATATTCTTTCTCTGCGGCGTCCCACGTATTGGCTGGCGTTTTCCACAGCGTGTCTAGCTCCTCTTTCAGCAGCCCCAGATACAGATTGATGTCGTTCCCTGGTTGTTTCGGCCCTTCAATTAGCATAATCATGTGAATGTACTTCCTCTTCATGCACAACCAGGGGGAAGATTGTACATCCAGACAAACATAGGCCAGGTGCTATGTGTGCTTCTCTGGCTGCCAAACGGATTGACTCCATCGGTGCTCGCGCCCAGCACGATGTTCCTTGGATCCTTCCCAAATTCTGGTTGTTCGAAGTTCAATGCTTGCCACTGGCTCCCATCCTTAGGGTGACTCAGAATCTTGTCTTTTTTATTTATCTCCGGATCATTTGCGTCATCTTCTCGCTTCTTCTCCTCCCTATCCGCGTGCCAACGCAGGAGCTTTGCTACCTTAGGGTCCGCGAAATACCGCTGCAGACGAGGAGTGATCGGAAAGTACCACACCACTTTTCGAGGAGCTTTCTTCCTCTTCTTGTATCGAGTGACGCCGCACACCGGACATATGGTAGACTCCGCGTGCTCGTCCCGATAAATGATGCAATTGTTCATGCACACATGGTATTTCACGTGCGGTAAATCCAGAGGACACGCGATTTTCTTCGCCTCCTCGAAAATGGTCGGGCACTTGTTCCCCTTGGGAAGACGTTCGTGCCAGAATGACATGTTCTCGTCGAAGCATGCGTCGGTCATTTTGTGTTTTACCTTCATCTCCAGAGCCATGAGCGTTACTTACAGGCGGGTATCCTCGGGCCTGCATCCTTCATACAATGGAGTAACTGCGTCTATCTCCAGTTGATCCAGCTTGGCTTTCTCTCGGGCGGCAGCTCTTGCGTTATCCGTCTGCTTGAGAAGCAACTCTTGAATATGAGGGTCCTGCACCCAGCTCATCGATGGTCAATCGTCGTCTGCTCCGCCGGCATCTTCATCTTCATGATCATGCCCTTCGTCTGCTCCCGCATCTTCCTCATCATCATGTCCGGCATCTTCTACATGATGACTGTGTACATCATCACCGTCGTGATCATGTCCTGGAGATTCTTCGTCTTCTCGCCCGCCCGAGGCGCGGTGGTTGTCTTGCTGCCCATCCTCATTTCTTGCCCGACCCCCATGGACGACTTCATAGTCATCTTCATCACCTTGCCACCGATAGCCATCCATGAAACCACGCAAGAGCAGGTGGTCCCGCACCTGCCCAGAATCCGGGTCCGCAATAAGGCTCTTCAGCTTGCATCTTCGACACGGACATCTTATCTCCATCTCGTTCTTTTCAAGTATCTCGGCCTTCGCGGAGCTCAAAAACCTATTCACGATGCCTTCGGTCATCGTGCGGACCATGGTCGCCTGCGGGGTAGAGCAAACTGATATTTTAGAACCAAGAAAAAATTTGGCATGACTTCCCTAAAAATAGGACCAAAAAGAATGCATAGTGCCAAAATTCTCGCCGAAACGGAAATGAATCAACATTCCGGCAAAATATTGGCAACTATCGCATTTCAAATACCGGTACCTGCAAACACAAACATATATGCAACACCACAAACATATGCAACACCACAAACATACATAGATCTAGCTAGGCCATAAAAAGTGCATGTGCACGTTGTTCGAGAGGCAGAACAACATAAAGATAGCTTCCCCCTTACTTACCTATCAAAAAAGGTAATTTAACCACTTGATTTGGATGAATTTATGGTGCACATGAGGTGAGGAGGAGGAGGCAGCCAAGACAAGCTTGGACTAGGAGGTGGAGAGAATGAAGTGGGGAAAGTGAGTGGGTAGGTGTGGCTGTCCAAAATATCTAGCTCGTCCCAGGTTACTAATGGCGCACCACCACCTAATGCGCCATTAGTAACCCTGGTTACTAATGGCGCACCTGCTGGTGGTGCGCCATTAGTAGTTTTGCAAAAAAAACACTAATGGCGCAGCAGGGAACAGTGCGCCATTACTAGTTTAAACTAGTAATGGCGCACTGTTCCCTGGTGCGCGATTAGTAGTTTTGCAAAAGAATAAAAAAAAAATTAGTAGTGGCGCACTATCTGGCTGGTGCGCCATTACTAGTTAGAACTAGTAATGGCGCACTGTACCCTGGTGCGCCATTAGTATGTTTAGAAAAATAAAAAATTTGTTACTAATGGCGCACCGTGTGGCTGGTGCGCCATTAGTGTCTTTCACACTAATGGCGCACCAGTACATGGTGCGCCACTGCTATATAGCAATGGCGCACCACGTGTCTGGTGCGCCATTAGTGGCCATTCCATCTATAGCCCTTTTCCTAGTAGTGTGATTACTATAGAGATAGATATGAACTATGTGTACTACATGAACTCGAATTCTATTTTTTGAATACACTTGATGTTGATTCCAAATAATAGTACATTTGATGTACTAACTATATATTCATAATCTAAACCATGTTCCATACGTGTACACCGTGTTCATCACACATAGTATAGTGCCCCGCCCCCTACATTATGACAAGTATTTAGACCTGAGCTGCAAAAGCCACACATTAGCCCAAATTATGATCAATGTTCTATATGTTATACGTAGTACTAGCAAGATGCCCATGCGTTCCACAGAACATCAACATGATCAAGGGGAGGCCTAATTTGCAAATATGGAGAGGGGTGTGGGTATCTTTTTTCAAAATTGCCATAGTTTCCTTCCTATCCGTCAGATATAAATCGGACGGCCTATATTGCAGGATGGCACCATCATCAACAACTCCATTTTTATAAGAGTAGAGATAAATATATTATATGTAGTATAACATGTTCATAACCA
Organism: Triticum aestivum; assembly: GCF_018294505.1. Classification (NCBI taxonomy): domain Eukaryota; kingdom Viridiplantae; phylum Streptophyta; class Magnoliopsida; order Poales; family Poaceae; genus Triticum; species Triticum aestivum. Next base: position 415,909,554 of record NC_057814.1, on the reverse strand, counting down.
CACCATGTGTATCACCGTTATATATATTCACACATGCGTCGGTTTAAAACACCATGATAAATTCTTCAAATATCCGAATTCGCTTTTTATAATGAAGTATGATCTCTATTCGTCTTTTACACCCACACAATCCTCTTATCTTTGTGGCTAGCTAGCGCTAACTTTCTCTCGTGCATGCAGACGCCCGCATCCCTCTCACCCTCCCTCAGCATTCTCTAGCTCCATCGCGCAAATTTGTCTTTTCACTTTAGGTCGTTCACCCACGGTG
>NC_057814.1:415908476-415909193 GCF_018294505.1 Triticum aestivum | reverse complement strand
CTTTACGGCACACATCGATCGTTATGCCTCTCTAGCCAGGTGTGCCTAGCACAAACACAAGCTTCCCCTCTTCTCTTATCACCGTCCATGCCTCACTCCCACCACTCTTTTCATCGATCTCGTACTCGCACACTCCTTCCCCCTCGATATAGTATGACTCTCCCACCACCTCCTAGATGCATCCCTCTCTCTCTATCCTTCTCCTCGCGCCTCATTTGCTTCTAACACACACATGCATGTATACCGATCGATCTCCCAACATATACCTAGGTCGACTTTAACTATTCCCCCCATCGATCGACGTACCTCACAAGTTATGTCTCTCCTTTCTCTGACAAAGGACGATTGATCTTCCTATGTAGTTATGTCTGCTTACCACAGCCATATCTTTCCCCCTCATCATTCATGCATGCCCCCTGACCAGTCTCTCACACGCACGTGCACAGACAGGCAGCCATCCCCTCTCTTATTGATATTGCAGGCGTGCCCTCCGGTTGTCTAGCAAGCCTATCCCACCTATTAGAAGCAACTCCACTACCACCCCCTCCAACACTCTAGCTCTGTCTCTCTCCCAACCTTATTCCTCTCCTACACATATGCATGGATGCCGATCGATCTCCCTTAATACATGAGGTAGATCGATCTCCCTTAATACATGAGGTAGGCCTCTCTCCTCCTCCACACATATACCAGCCATTGTACCTCTATAGTTAATTA
>NC_057814.1:415895174-415908033 GCF_018294505.1 Triticum aestivum | reverse complement strand
ACTCTCACGAACCCACACATTATATCTCTCTACGTTTGTATCTCTCTCCCACAACCCCACGTAGGTGGTGTACGTATACAAGAAGAGAACAGGTGCACCGTGCATGTACTCACGCTTCGTGCCCAGCCACACCCGCACAGGTACACGGTGGAGCTCATTTCTGTACGAAATGGCAGCCCACGTGCTAATTTGAACGTGTGTAGCGGTTGTTTACCTACGGAGGTCGTGCACCACGCTTGCACGAAACAAAGTTCGACTTGATGCGTTGGCGTGTTATTTTTAAATAAAGTTATTTCGCTCAATGGCACGTACACAGAATATAAAACAATTTTTATGGAGAAAAAGGTAGTCCGCTCCACTATATACAATGGAGCCTCCATGCCTGGTTTGTCTCGCTTCAGAGTATCTCACACAAGCCTGCGGTGGCCTCTCTCTCTCTCACCGTTGGTCACTGATCCGACCGCATCCCGTCCACCGGCGGAAAGGGAGGACGTGCATCGTTTCTCCGTTCGACGGCGCCGTGGCAGCATGTCCCGATCTGTGGTACACGCCGTTCTCTCTGACCAAGCTCCGGCGCGGTAGGGCCTACGCCACCTGCTCGCTGCCGCACTATGGGCAGATTCCGCCCGCCGCCGCTGACCTAGTTACATCCCGACGACCTCCAGGTATCCCCTCCGGCCTTGCTCCACTGCCCGTCTTCCCACGTCGCTGCATGTGGATCTTCCATAGTTCTTTTCACAAAACGTAGCTGGTCCGGCGTACTTTCCATATTGCAATCTCATCCTCACACCGTTTTAGACAAACACAACCATGTTGTTATCTTCCCTTATGACAAGGAATATGCTTCTTTTTTGTCGTCGCAACTGTCATCAACAATATTAGTCTTTTTACAAATTTCAAATGGGAATATTTTAGAGTGTAGATTCACTCATTTTGCTTCGTATATGTACTCCCTCCGTTCCTAAATATTTTTCTTTCTAGAGATTTCAACAAGTGACTACATACAGAGCAAAATGAGTGAATCTACACTGTAAAATATGTCTATATACATCCGTATGTAGTAGTCCATTTGAATCTCTAAAAAGACAAATATTTGAGTAGTCACTCGTTGAAATCTCTAGAAAGACAAATACTCCGGAGTATATTTAAGAACCGAGGGGGTAGTGCACAGCCGCATGGGAGACTCAGACCGGTCGTTGCGCCGCATTAATAGTGAGTAATGAGAAGTCAAATCATAAGCCCCACCTTTCCCACTGTAGGTTGCTCTGAAGAAGCAACCATCAATATGCTCTTCTTTGAATCCGCTCATACTACTCCATCCATCACTGTTTATAGAGCGCGCTTCAGAAAAAGTGAAAATCTCTGGGACCAAGGTGACTAGCGATCGGCCTGAAAAATAGCATTGGTAGTTATAGCATGGCGTCTATTACTAGAGGAAATAATGCGTACACACATGCATGCAGTGCTTCCACCCCGGGTACACACATGCATGCACTTACTCCACTCCGTAGTACTACATCGAGAGAAAATTGCGGTTACCACGCCCTAATTAATTGAGCATTAAACTAAACGCGTCTAAAGTCTCTCTGGTGGTGGAAATGCATTGAGAGAAATGCATCATAATGAAGTGCGCCCTGTAAACTGTGACGGAGGGAGGAGTAGTATGAAGCTGCAAAACCAAGTACGCGTATGGCCAGTCGGTCAACGCACCTCCTCTTGGCATATCACTGACATGTGGGACCGGAGTGTGAGCAAACCGATCTCAATTGACGGCAAAATGGCCAACCCGCCGTTCCTTGAGAGAGACGAGGAGCGAGAACACATAGATGGGCTCGCACGGAGGCCAAGATATATTCGAGCATGGTTGATCGATATCATCATTACATGTTGGGCTGCCGTTTTCCGCCCTTCTCTGGAATAAATGTGTACTTTATCAGAGATTAAGAAAAATAAGAGTACAGGGGCTCCACCATGCGGTTCTAGTAGTAGTACTACTCGTACTACTAAACCTTGCGCTTGGCTCTTCGCCTCTTCGTGAAGTCGTACAATGATGGTACTCCGCATGTTCGGTACTACAGTGTATGCCTCTGGCAATCTGACACCGAATGAACTGATGCATGTCCACCACCTGGGCGAGGGTACGTTGCATTAGTCAAAAGGCGTAAGTGAGCTTCACCTTGTCCTGCAAGCTTCTCCTCGTTCTGCGAGTTGATGGGACACACCAACAAGTAGTGCTAGTCCATACTCCCTCCTTTCCGGTTAATATGGCTTAATCTTTTTTGCGGGTAAATGAGAGAGCTTTATTCATATATAAGCATTCTTAGGACGATTAGCCAAGACACTGGTCACTAGGAACCGAGGTACCCCGCAAAAAAAGAAGTAGGAAGCGAGGTGTTTCATCAAGCCAGCTCTCGGCCACATTCAAAGTGCAGCAAGCACGGTTCACACAAAGATGCGCCGCAAGGTTTGCCGACATGTTTACATGCTGAATAACAAAAAAAGAGGAAATATTACCGAGCGCTCCTATTTGTAACAGGATATGAGCCAGAATTAAGTGAGAATTGTGGCAAGTGTTCCATGCAATCAACTTCCATTATCACATGCGAGAACCCTCGAAGAGAACCAAATGTGTTGAAGATTGCTTTATCACATTTTAAAAATATAATAAGAGTGCAGACGCTCCTCCATCCAGTTCCTAGTACTAGTATAGTACCGCTATAGACTCTAGTAGTAGTACTAGTACTAGTAAACTTTGCGCTTGGCTTTTCGCCTCTTCGGGAAGTGCAACAATAATAGTACTAGTATAGTGTATGCTTCTGGCAATCTGACACCGAATTAATTGTTGCACGTCCACCGCTTGAGCGAACGACAACTTGCATTAGTCAAAAGTTTCTCCTTGTCCTGCGAGCCACCGCACGCAAGCTTCTCCCATCATGCAAGCTTCTCCTCGTTCGGCAAGTTGACGGGACACAGCAAAGTAATGCTAGTCCATACTGCCTCCTCTCCGGTTAATATGGCTTAATTTCAAACGAGATAAATACACTGTCTGTCACTGTATATTTGTAAAAATACGGTCAGTGGACTTCATAATACGCTCATTGCGCTCAATATATACATTTTCCGGTGTTTATACGGTCACTAGCTCACCCTGGCTGAGTATGTGTGTGCATGCACGTGTAGGTTGAGCACTTGAGCGTGACCGTGTGTGTTCCGTCGTGTGCTCGGACATGCATGCATTAGGGCGTCGCACGCGTTTTTGCGTCCATGTGTATGTGTGAATGTTGCATACACGTAGGGGGAGTACGTGTAGGGGCCACTAAAGGAGCAGTCAAATCACACAGTAAGTTAGTCGGAAGAAGCAACCATCATTTCACTCTTCAATGACACGTATGCAATATAAAATGGTTGATATGGATAGAAAAAGAAAACCACTATATATACACTAGCAGGAGCCTAAGTTACAAGCCTGCTTGCTTGGGTTACTCTCTTCACAAGCATAGAACGACGGTGGCCACACCGTTGGTCACATATCCGGCCTAATCCCGCAGCTGGGGGAAGGGAACAATGTTCTGCGTAGACGCGGTCGACATCGGCGAGGGAGAAAATCCACAGTCGGTGCGTCCCAATCGGGGGTCGCCACGGTATGGGCCGATGCCGCGTCCCAACCGCCCTTCTAGCTACAGCCCGACATCCATTTCGAAAATATTAGTGCATGTCCACAAAAACTATACTAGTATCGATGTTCTGTTTCGAAAAAAGCATATAAGCTGTTACTTCTTACCCAAACGATCTTTATATCCAACAGACACAAAATATCCATTCGACTGTTCGAAATTACTTTCACTACTGATCTGATGTCGAGGTAATTGCTGCATCGCCACCAAAACCCACCATCTCTTAATCTAAAGTAGACCGAGCTAACCCCTATATTAGCATATTACCAAGATAAACAGAAGGCACTATAGAATCATTTAGGACGTGAGCTTGTCAATCTGAATGTGGAGGGACACCAGCTTAGCCCCGGCCAGCAGCTTGGGCGGAACTGTGAAGAAGGTCAGCTCCTACACGGCGACGTCGCCGGGATCCCTGCTACTTGTCACCTCCATTTCCACCTTGACGGCGTCGGTCCTGCCTTTGGGCTCCCCCGGCGGGCCGTTCGCCCACAGCTTGGCCACGTAGTGCGGCAGTGGGGACGCCCCCGCTTTGATGCAGACAACCGACACGGCGATAGGCGCCGATGTCGAACACGCCACCGTCCAAGAAAAACGCATGGCCGTCCTCCTCCATGAACAGCAAGAGCCGTGGCTCCGACAGTGGCACTTGCAGCTGGAGCGCCTTGCCGTACTAGATCCTGTGCACGGGCATGGGATGCACGGTGCTGATGTGGTGGGAGAGCACCGGCGGCGGGCCTTCGTAGCCGCAGACGGGCACGGGGCATTTGCAGGGCGCGAGCGGACACACGCTCTGGTGATCGGCGAGCTTGTGGTAAGTGACGTAGAGCCCACAGCCTTCGTGCGGGCACTCCACCCTCACCGAGGAGAGGACGGCGTCCACCGCCATGTTCCGCACGTTGAAGCCACTGCCGCGCTCGCACTTCTAGCACTGCCGCTGGTTCCCGGGGTGCTCGATGCGGTAGTCTGCGCAAGCCAGGTGCCCTCCCTTGCACTGCACAAATCAAATGAACAACACATCAATCAAGAAACCTGCACCTTTCTCGATCAGCCGAACGGACAAGGTGTATTCGACCCTCATACACTGGAGGCTTCAAGGGGTGGAGGCATAAGGGGCAGTGGAGCAAGGTGAGGTCCATTGAGACCATAGAGAGCTCCATCGTCGGGTCCTGTTCCATCTGCATGATCTCGCCCTCCTCGTGCACAACCATCTCTCGCTTTATTAGGGCTGGGGCATTACAAAGGTTTACCGTCACATATTCATACTACTTCAAGGTGCATTAAATCAACACATGCAAGTATCAAAAGGAGAGTCATGGCATGCATGCATGCGTTGTAATTAATGCATCAGTAAACGCAAATTATTGAAATATATCGAGTGTAGTGCTTTGATGTGTTGCGTCAACTCGTACAAGACCGAGAAGTTTGATTACTACAACACCCTCTCGCCTTAACCGCACCTGCCTTTGGCTGCATGACAGGTGGGCCACCGACCTATTGGGCCCACCTGTCATGGACGCAAAGGCAGGAGCAGTAAGTCAATGAAGATGCGTCCCTCCCTCGCCCATGAGCGTGGTGGCTGGCAGGACTAGGAGAAGCTTTCGTTCGCTACACGCTCTCCCTCCCGTACGCGGTGGACATGCAGTAGTTCAATCGGTGTCAGATGGCACTTCCTCGAGGCAGATCCCTCCTCACTTCCTCGAAGCTTCTTGTCCTCTCCCTCCCTCCCTCTCGCACCAGCCGTGAAGGCGCCTCGCCGTATCCGCGCTCCATCTAACCCTGCTATCCAAACACCTTTTTGGTTAGAGTTAGTTCAGGGTTAGTTCAGGGTTAGAATCTAACTCTAACCTCTAACTAAGTTAGAGTATCCAAACAGGGCCATTGTTCGACTTCCCGAAGAGGCGAAGAGCCAAGCGCAGCCCGGACGCTTGTGTGGCAGTTTCATGTGTAGAGTAGTCTAGGATAGCGTGTACCGTGCCTGTAAGCTTAAAATCGTTGGGGTCGGCTCCATGCTATATTTTTTGGTTAAAATAATCTTCTGGCCCTACCTATCATCCTGGTGATTCTAGTTTGCACGCTCATCTGGTGAAGACAGGAATATATATTTTAATTTGTGGTGGGGTAAATGTTAGAGGTTGCAGCAAATGGAGTATTGTACACTGCGGGTCTTTCAGCCAAGTTTAGAGGCAACCATGTGGGGCCAGTGCTATGATGTGTCGCGTCAACTCGTACAACGAGGAGAAGCTTGATTTTACTACTACACGCCTTCTCCCTCGCCCATGCGCGCGGTGGCTCGCAGATGAGGACATGCTTTTGCTTATCCCTCCCGCTCGCGGTGGACGGACATGCAGCAGTGGATTCGATACTGTAGAAGCAGTAGTAGTAACATCATTGTTCGTCTTCTCGAAGAGGCGAAGAGCCAAGTGCAACCCGAACGTGGCAGTTGCGAACCTTGGAGCACGCATATAGCTAGGCTCTTGCATGAGACAAAATTGCTATGTGAGCCCACTATTGTAGTACTACTACTTGCTAGTATAGCCCTGTAAACCAGAAAGGAGTATTTGCCTTTCTAGAGATTTCAACAAGTGACTAGACTACACCGAGACAGAGTACATATGGAGCAAAATGAGTGAATCTACACCGTAAATAAATACGTAGTTCTCTCGTTTTCCTCTCGGCCTTGGTCGCGGTGCACAATATTGAGTATACTAGTACTATCATCTTGAAATTTACGAAGTCACCATAGGCACCTCGTCGTCGACAGGAACGTCTCCTGAGACGCGATAGACGCGAGCGGCAGTCGCCTCCATAGGTGCTTGAATGCCAAGGAGGGAGAGGGTAGCGGTTCCCGACACGTTGAACGGTCAATGATGCATCCTCAAATTACCCTACATGCAGAGGGAATTAATTGGAGAAGCAGAATAGAGCCAGCACGATGTGAATGCAACGGAGTTTGGACTCTCATATAAAGGCGCCCCACCACTCCAATCCATCTACTCCTTAGTCTCTGCACAACACTGCTCACTCCAATCCAAGACCAAGTGACCAGGAGCCAGAAGCACCTATGGAGGTGATGGTCACGAGCGGCAGTCGGCTGTGCCAAATCATCCAAGGCGCCGGCCTACGGCCCCGCACCGCGTACCGTTTCCAGACGGTGCTAGCGGCCGCCGGCGTCGTAGTCCTCGCCGACGCCGGCTTCGCCTCTCGCATGGACGACATGATGGTCAACTCCATCCGCAAGTTCGTCGCCGTCAAGAAGCGTGTAGAGAAAGCTCCTACTAGTCCTGCCAGCCACCATGCTCATACGTGAGGGAGGGACGCAGCTTCATTGACTTACTGCTCCTACCTTTGCGTCTATGACAGGTGGGCCCAACAGGTGGTTGGCCCGCCTGTCATGCAGCAAAAGGCAGGTGCAGTTAAGTCACCGGAGCTCAGTCTGCGAGGGAGAGGGCGTTGTAGTAATCAAACTTCTCGGTCTGGTACGAGTTGACGCGACACATCAAAGCACTGCACTCGATATAAGTCTTTTTACACATTTCAAATGGACTACTACATACGGATGTATGTAGACATATTTTGCTTCGTATGTAGTCACTTGTTCCAATCTCTAAAAAGACTTCTATTTGGAAACGAAGGGAGTAAAACGCATGCATGCATGCCGTGACTTCCCTTTTGATACTTGCATCTGTTGATTTGATGCACCTTGCCAAATTTTGACTATAAATTTAACTAACCAAATTTTCATGCATGTCACAAAAAATTACGGGGTTGTTTGGATTGTGACTATGTTTGTCTTATGTTGCCACATTATTTTTCCCACACTTGCCACACTTGCCTAACTTGAGTTCCTCAAATTGTTAGACACACTTTGGCTTGCCTAAGGGAATCTTGCCGCACTTTTTGTGTCTACGACATGTGGGGTTCACTGCTAATAAAAAAATCTTGTCTTAGGTGTGGCTAATAAAAAGACTTATATATTTAGGAACGGAGGGAGTAGAAAATATAAATAATAATGCATGTTGGGGCAACCCACGTTTCCGATAATTTTAGTCGTTGGCTTGTTCACAATTTTTACGAGGGGGTGGTTGTTCATTTAATGGAGGGACTTGTACCAGACTTGAACGATACAAAGTGCGACCTGGCACACCGTAACACCACTTGTAACAAGCGGGTAGCTATCTCAAAAAACAATCAACAACTAAAAAACGGTGACCTGGCACGTAGTACACAATTTTAAACGATTGTTTTGATGGAGTGAAAAAGGAAAACTACCCCACTACGTATATATAGGCCGGAGCCTCCGCGCTTGCTTGCTAGGGTTGCTCTATTCACACACTCTCATCCTCTCCAGATCTAAACAAGATAGGGGTGGTAACACTGTCTTTCTCCCTTCAAAAAACACTGTCTTTCTATCCTCACCACTGGTTACAGATCCGGACGTATCCCCCTCCGCCGGTGAAGGGGAGGAGGGGCAGCGTTTAGGCCGTCGTCAACGGCGAGGCAGGAGACCCACTGCCGGCCGCACCGTTATCTCTGACCGAGCGCCGGCGCGGGAGGTCCTCCGGTCCCTTCGTTGTTGCCCTAGTGTGGGCGGATCCGGCCTCCCGTCGCCCACCTATCCACATCCCGACGACCTTCAGGTATATCTTCCTTCGAAACCGCCTTAGCTCTACTTCCCCAGCTCGCTACGTCGCTGCATGTGCATCATTTTCTACCTCTCAGCCCCTCTCGATCGGATGGTCCAACGTCACCTATTTTTTTCTTCTATTGTTAGAGGTAAAGCTACTTCATGGAGTCGAATCTTGTACTTGGTTCAAACAAGAAATAAAGTGGGGGCGGGGGAATTTAGTATGTAGTACATCGGACTTGGTACAAACAGGAAGGAAAGGGGGGTGAAAGTAGTACAGACTGGTCATCCAACCGGGCTCTTGGTCGAAAAGGGAAATATAGGGGTAACGCTGTACATATTGGTATGACCAGGACTAGATTTGCTATCCACACATAGGAGTAGGTGGCTAGAGTGAACAAAAATGGGACCAACCCAGATATGTTTCTTGGATGTTTGTTTCTCGGGGCAACAAACTATGAATCACCACTTTATGCCCCTGTTTAGGTACATGGTGCTGGACTGCTAGTGCACCCACTGTCCCATGCCCTTATACCAAATATTTAGCTGTTCTTAATCTAATGCCCCTAGTAAAAATGAAGCAATGCCACTGTTATAAGCCATGACAAGTTTAGCCAAATGTTTTTCCCTGTAATTGTTTGAGACTCTGACTGTTTCCTCTGTAGCTTTCTGTGCAAACAGGGATATCCATTTCACCTGGTTGCTGTTGTGACCTTTTGGTGCACTGCACAAAACTCTTCTCAAAAGAAGTGACTTTTGTGCTGTTTAACTGGAATGTCAAAATGGAACAGTTGGTTCATTTCGGTGGAACTGCAAAAAGGGAGATCTGTGTTCCAATCCTCATCATCCATATTGGCACCATAACCTTTCTTTAGGTAAGAGTGATATTTAATGCATGTGTTCATCTCTATTTTGCGACTGCCAAGAGAAAATAATGCTATTTTTTACTAGTACACTTGTACTCCCTCACTGACAAACCAATTCTGAAATAGAAGGCCAATCATGTACTTGGTTTCACCAACTGGTGAGGAGAATGAGAAACAGAGCATGAAGAGGAAGAAGAAGAAGAGTAAACAGTGCCAAGGCGATCTTGCTAAAGCCAGAGGCCTCAGTCGAGGCCATTCAAGGGCTCCGGCAATGACTACCTTACATGTGAGAAGATCCTCCAGGTAGCCCTTCCACTTCTGTTGTCTCACTTAATTAGTTAGGAGTACTTAAGTACCACTAATTTATTGCTGCCTAATTTTTCTGTCGAAGTTAAACAAATCTTTAGTAGCACCCTACGCTGAATCATGTACGTGTGTATGTTTGTCTATGGAGGTGAATCATGTGGTGGAGCAGGGAGGGAATGCTAACTTTACCCATTAACATAATGAGGGTGCTTCTATTTGTTAGTGTATGTTTCATCAACTAGTCCCACTATTACAGTAATCTCACTCTCTCAACATATATGCCAACAGGGATGCTCGATTTTGGTGGAACTGGACAAAAACTTTGGGTGCTTCATTGCCTAGACAACTTCCTTCCTTTCCTGTCAGTCGCTAATCTCGGCTTGCATTGTTCCTTTGTTGTCAGTCACTTGGCTTATCTCGACTTCCAGTCAAAGGAAATAGTAATTGATATGCTACCTCACACAGGTTGGTACTAGTCTTTATCCTGATTATTGTGCTTGTCATATGTATTGGTAATTTGGTATTGTGCTACTGTTTGCCGATTTCATAAAGGAGTAACTTGGAGCCTGAACTCGTAGGCAAATCATTACATCGGGTGATTTCAGTACAACTGCACAAAAAGATCAGATGGACAAGTACTTATGCTGCTGCTATGTACTCCAAAGTTCACTCAGACAAGCATCGATGTTGACAAGAAGAAGTGCCTATATTCATTCGAGTATCAACCGGCCTCAACCAATTGTCAAACTCCAAGTATTAGGAGAGTGAACGCCAAAAATATTGCTTGGCGCATAGCCCAGAAAAACGCAGTCCAGTCTTTGGTCCCAACTTGTGCCTTTTGGTTATCGGCACATATGGTAGCGAACTGTATGCCATGGAGTCTAAAGATTCCAGACAAGTTGGTTGATGCGTATATTCATCTGGCACTTAATCAGTATGCACGCCAGGGATGCTCCATTTCAGTTGAACTGCACAAAAAATTTGGGTGTTTCATTTTCTCAACCGCCTCCTTTCTCGTCTGCAATGTAGAATTTTGGCGAGATACAGGACCAAGATGAGCCAGTAAACTAGTTGGATGAAAGTAGTGGCGAAGTTGCTAGAACCTCGCTCGGCACGAGGCCACTATTTGAGGATAAACCTAAAAGCAAAGTTCAGATTGTCTGTGCTGCCTCTTATGTACTTGAAAGTTTACTCGTACAAGCATTAATTTTAGCAAGAAGTACCTCCGACTGAACACCATTTACCAGTCTGCAATGTAGAATTTTGGCGAGCTACAGGACCAAGATGAGCCAGTAAACTAGTTGGATGAAAGCAGTGGCCAAGTTGCTCAAACATCCCTCGGCACGAGGCCACTATTTGAGGATAAACCTACAAGCAAAGTTCAGATTGTCTGTGCTGCCTCTTATGTACTCGAAAGTTTACTCGTACAAGCATTAATTTTAGCAAGAAGTACCTCCGACTGAACACCATTTACCAGTCTGTACCCTAGGTAATTAAAGTTCGTCCATGGATCATATTGGTTGTGATGTCAATCATTTGGATGCATAAACATACTGAACATGTGTATATCTGAATCTTTTTGTGAATTATCTATGAATACTGTTGTGTGATCTATCAATCATTTGGATCCATAGCCATGCTGAACTTGTGTATATATGAATCTTTTGAGTTGTTGATAGTGAATCTTGGCTATGAATATGAACGTGTCCAGTGAACCTGAGTTTGATACGAATGTTTACCTTTTCTGTTGTGCTTGTGTGTGAACTTGTTAGTATGCCTACTGTGGGGTATGTGACGTGTGGGTGTCAACGGCACACCTTCTTCCCGAGAAGAATTGCACCTGCTTTGTTAGGGTAGCAACGGCGCATCAGCTCTTTTTAATCTTTTTGCTCTGTCTTGCCCCCTCCCCCGCTCAACCCCTGCCGTAATGTTTTCGGCCTCAAAACAAACATGGTACTGCGTTGTTTTTGGGGCTTGATGAAAAATCGAGTGCTGGTTTCTGTAGGTTGGCGCGCCCAGCAAATGGGCTGCTGGTCCACCACGGACTGGGAGGCTAAAAATACAAGTTGTATGGTGCAGAGGCAAGTAAAAAACGCCATCAAGAACCATCCACTGAAGAAAAAAAATCGCTCCTGACGTGCTTCTTCAGTCGTGCCGCCGGCCCCCTCTATAATCCAGTTCGCTCGGGGATCTGGTACCATTTTTTTCCAGAGGGCGAACAAGTATCAGCTAGGCCTAGATTTTGTATTTTAACATGCGTAGCCCACGACATACGGGTGACAGTGGTTTCAACTTATTTTTTGAGGTCCATACCGTCCTATGCGCTTTTTCTTAAAGATCGGCAACCCAATGTATTTTTTAACCACATTATATATATTTATATTATTACTATTATCGTATATTTTATAGAGACTTATATATACATTATGAAAACATCCCACGTGTTATTAACTTATAAAAGTAAATGTTTAACAGAAGTTGGCAAGGAAAATCCTGGTTGTTTTTGACTCACAGGCAAGGAAAATCATGGTGATTGCGTACAAAAGCTTGCGAAGATTTTAAGGACCAATGTAATAATAACGCGCTCATTTTTATTTTGAGCAATAACTCGCTAGTTTGTTAATTATGTATATAAAAAATGTGCCTCTCCGGTTTATTTTTGATATTAATTGCTCCTTCTAACATAACATTATATATATAATGAGCCCAGCTAATTCGTGTATTTGAAGGAAGTGCAAATGGGCTGGGATTTCTTAGATAATATAAATGGGCCGCATTGACGCAAAATTATTTGTTCACCTAGCCCAGCAAATGGACTGTACATTCTAGAAAAAATGGGTTAAATATATGCCACATTTTTGCAGGCTGACATGTCGGCCAATAGGTCGAAGCCTATGCAGGGCTGTAACATCCCAAATTTTCAATTTGGTATGTTATACATAGATCATCATTGCATATCATGTTTTATTGCAGTTTGACAAATCCTCGATAAATCGTAAGCAACTCAAGGACCCTCGGAGAGAGTTGGGGATTTTCTTGAATTTTCACATTTGATTTTCAACAAATAATAAGACGAGGATTTTGGTTTTAATTATTTCCTCTCCGGAAAAATATTTCATTTAAAAAAAATAAACAAGAGGAGAAAATATGACTTCTCCAAAACAATTGAAATACTGGAGGAAAAATGTTAAAATCATTTATTGGAATTTATTTGGATTTTATTTGTAATTTTTATTGCATTAAAAATATTGCATGTTTTCAAAATATTTATTTTGTGTTAAAAAAATGTTCACCCTATTCTAGATTTTCTAACTCGACCGGGAAAATTTATTTTATATTCTTCTGACTTTTATTTATTTTTCTGTGAATTATTTTCCGCGGAACTTAAA
>NC_057814.1:415887830-415895114 GCF_018294505.1 Triticum aestivum | reverse complement strand
AAACCGTTCATTTAAAAAAAAACCTAGATCGGTTTTTTTTCGGTTTTGTTATTTTACGAGCGTTCACCGAACCGTTCGTTTTAACGAACACGTTCGTCGGTTTTTCTCTGTTAACGAACGTCCGTTCTTTAACCGTTCGTCCATTTTTCTTTTTCGTCGGATTATTCCGCTATTTTCTCAGATTCGATTTCTGATCGAATCTTCGTTTCTGTTTAACTTCTCGCTCGTTTATCGGAATCAGGCGATTCAAGCGCCTAGAGTTTCGTCTCGAAATTCTCTTTCCGTTTAACCTATTCAAACAAGTTTTTGCTACAGTAAAATTTTACTTAGATCCAGATTAGTGAACGAAGCTTGTTTCTTTCGCCGTTTGACTTTCGTTGCTTCTTTCGAGTTGATTCTTTTTGCAAACCGGAGTTCTTAAGTTGAACTTTCTGGTTGGATCTCTCATTCGAGTTTTACCTGTGCATTAGATGAATGTTGATTGTATGCTTGTTTGTTTGCGATAGAGTACCCGGAGTGTGCCGCTTGTTACTTCGACTCGTTAGGTTTTGCGGATCATCAGCAAGGCAAGTAACACTTTGATCATATCCCTTTCATACCCAGTTTTATTGCATTAGATCTATACCTCAAACAATTGCATGATTAGGATCTGATTAAATTGTGGGAACGGGGAAGTAGTTGAGGTAGTACCTATTACCTGTTTTCGTATCAAACCCTTGGGAGTTACTTCTACGTTGCTATTATTATTGCCATGCTATGCTCGTAGACGTGGATTGGGTTTGAGAGATATTCATGACAGATGTGAGATGTTTATTAATGGTTCAACTTAAGGTGGCAACTAAAACTCACATCTGGGTGGATTGAGGCACCTGGAGAACCCAGTGTTGTCTGATTTTATAAGGTCCGCCACCCAGGCTCAAAGGGATCATAAGATTGTTCATGCTAGAAACTTCTGTGTGCAGCCACAAGCTATTATGGGCTCTAGCATAGTTGAGTAGGTTACATGATCTTTTGAAGAGGTGGGCTAGCAGATGTAGGGGACAGTAGGTGTACCGGTCCATCTAGAGTAAAGAGTGATTGTTTCTGAAAGACTGTGTCTCGGTCATCCGTTTCTCAAACACCATGCAGTGCGAGAAATAAAACGGAGGCGATCGAGTCTTGTGGGGAAAAGTGCGCAAACCTCTGCAGAGTGTACAAACTAATCATGGTTAGCCGTGTCCCCGGTTATGGACAACTTGAGTATCTAGTACCTGGATTATCATTTGAATCTCATCACCATGTTACTTTTAATTAATTTTGTGGGGTTAGGATGACACTTAATTGGGATTGAGTTGGAGGTACCTTCTCAATGTTTAACAACCACCATGATAGTTAAATAAAATTTATTCCTTTGTAGTAGGGAAAAATTGGCTTTTCGCTTAAACTTTAACCGTAGAGCTTTCCACCAACCATATTTGCATGTAGTATAGCCTTATTACTGTTCATTACTTTCTATGTGTTACATTGCCAGCATATTCTTTGTGCTGACCCGTTTTCGGGCTGCAACATTTCATGTTGCAGACTTTTCAGACGACGAGTAAGGTGCCTTAGGTCGTGGTCTTATACTCAGTGATGCCGCTGGAGTTGATGGACTCACTTATCTTCCAAGTCTTCCGCTGTTATCGTATTAGATGGCCTTAAGCCATATTTATCATACTTATTCTCTTTGGAGATATTCGATGTAATAAGTGTGTGATTGCTACTCTGTTATAAATCCTCCATTTGTACTGTGCGTGTCAGCATTACTGATCCAGGGATGACACTGGTGCACAGCAGCACAGACCATTTGAGGTCTGGTCGCTACAAAGTTGGTATCAAAGCACACGCTGACAGTAGGACACGACCACTAAGCTTAAGCCCTAGAAAGCTTCTCTCTTCTCATTTCTGACCCCTCTCCACTTTCTACTCTTTTAGGAATGGCGGATGCAAGGAGCAAGTTCATGCAACCAGATGAAGACACGCCTTTTGGTCGACACTTGAAGGAAGTCACCAAGTATTTGAACGTAGGAATACCAAGCATCACCGGAACCTACAACGCCACATTACCCGAAGAGGAGAGCTGGAAGATTCAAGTTCACATTCCAGGAAGGACGTTTGTGCCAGTTACTGAACCCATAAGATTGGTTTTCGAAGCACCAACCTGGAGTTTAGGGAAGAGCATGGCCGCTCACATCGCGATGGGACGCATTGGAGAAGTCTACCACCAGGAGCTTAAGGATACAATTTACCAGATTTGTGGACGCCGAGACGCGCAATGGGAGATGATCAGAACCAAGAAGGATGCATCAATTGCAGCTTTCATCTAGGAGCAAAATCAACATATTCGTCGCCAGGAGAACCAGATGTGCACGGACAAGGAAGAACTGAAGAAGGCATTAACCAAGATCAAGGAGCTCCAAGAAGAACTCAAGGCTACACGCGAGGATTATATGGAGGAAATCATCGCACTAGTAGGGAAGAATGACGACCTGGAGAAGAAGATTGGAGAATTCATGGGAAATCCAGTGCCAAAAGCAGAAGACGACGAATGCACTTGTCCGGATAACTACATCATCATCGACGACACCGACTCGGAACCAAGTGAAGACGACTTTGTTGATGAAGCCGGAGCAGACATCATGGAGTCTTCAACGGATTAGAATTTTATTAGACCACCATATCAGTAGTAGTTTTCCCCCATTTAATAGTATAGTTCAAGCACTTTGTAACGCTAGTTAGATCGATTGTTTTGCCTTGTTTGAATTGATTGAGTGGTATTGATTGTATTTGTCTCATGAGCATATGGGTAGTGTTTTCTCTCTAGACCTCATTCTATTCTTAACTCTCATCTTTTCTAAACCTATCAGATGCCTCCGAGACGCGACAACGGATTTGTTTTCCCGTCAGAGATCACCCAGTTGATTCAGCAACAGAATGCCCTGATGCAAGTGTTAGTGCAGAACCAAGGCAACAACAACAATAACAACCCACCGCCACCACCACCTGTTGATCACTTAGCCCGTTTCTTAAGGCTAAACCCGCCAGTGTTTTCCAGTAGCACCGAGCCGATTGTTGCAGATGATTGGCTCCGCAAAGTTGGAAGGGAGTTGACCACTGCAGGATGCACAGATGCGGAAAGAGTGCGATTTGCCGCACATCAGCTTGATGGACCCGCAGCATCATGGTGGGAGAATTATACAGCCACGCACCCTATTGACACTATCACATGGGACCAGTTTCGGCAAGCTTTCCGTACAGCACATGTTTCAGCAGGAGCAATGGCTATGAAGAAGCGTGAGTTTCGTAACCTACGCCAAGGAGGACGCACCGTAGGCCAGTATGTGGAGGATTTCAGTAAGTTAGCACGTTATGCACCAGATGACGTTGCTACAGATGCTGCCAAGCAGGAGAAATTTTTGGAAGGGCTGAATGATGAACTGAGTATGCAGTTGATGGTAGCAACCTTCAACAACTACCAGGAGCTGGTAGATAGAGCTCTCATGATTGAAGGGAAGCAACAGCAGATTGAAAACCGTAAGAGGAAGTATGGACAAGGAAAGTACAATTCTGGAGCCCAGCAGAAGCCACGATTTACCCCGAAGCCGGGAGGACAGTTTCAGCATACCCATGGAGGAGGTAGTTCGCACAACCATAATGGCTCCAAGAATGGTAATGGGAATGGAGGAGGCAACGGACAGAACCGCACCAACCCGTCTACCCCAACCAAGAGGGATCTAAGTCACATTACTTGTTTCTAGTGCCAGAAGACTGTACATTATGCAACTGATTGTCCTGAAGCCCAAAATGGAAATGGCAATGGAAGCTCTGGGAAGAAGCCGAACCCGTTCAACAAAGGACATGTGAACCACGTGAGCGTGGAGGAGGTTGAAGCTCAGCCTGATGCAGTAATAGGTAAGTTTTTGGTTAAGTCATTTACTGCAACCGTTCTTTTCGATACTGGTGCATCGCATTCATACATATCAAGGGGATTCGTGAATAAGTTTAAGATGTCCACCCAAGTTCTCAAAACCCCTATGTTAGTAACCTCGCCAGGAGCAGAGTATATGGCAACCCAAGGATGTTTTCAGATACCATTGGCCATTGGAAGGCATGTTTTCCCCTCAGACCTCATTGTTTTGGAATCGCAAGGTTTGGATGTGATTTTGGGAATGGATTGGCTATCGTTGTATGGAGGAAACATCGATTGTGCCAGCAAGACGATTTTGCTTACCACCCCGGAAGGAAAAAGGATCAAGTATGTATCCCGGCATATGCCGAAGAGGACTCAAGTAAATTCCTTATCAGGAGTTGTGCAGGAGGAAGTACCAGTGGTGAAGGATTATCCGGATGTATTTCCAGAAGAGTTGCCAGGCATGCCACCAGATAGAGACATTGAGTTCTTGATTGAACTTTTGCCAGGCACAGGGCCAATATCTAAGAGACCGTACAGGATGCCCGCAAAAGATTTGGAGGAAATTAAGAAGTAGATTAAGGAGTTACTGGATAAAGGCTATATTCGCCCAAGTTCGTCACCTTGGGGATCACCAGTACTTCTAGTGGAGAAGAAAGATGGATCGCTGAGGATGGTTGTTGATTACCGGGGATTGAATGAAGTGACCATCAAAAACAAGTACCCGCTGCCGATGATCAATGATTTGTTTGACCGCCTACAAGGAGCTAAAGTATTCTCCAAGATCGATCTACGATCAGGATACCATCAGTTAAAGATTCGTGAGCAGGATATACCTAAGACGGCTTTTACCACCAGATATGGATTGTATGAGTATACCGTTATGTCATTTGGACTGACTAACGCACCTGCCTATTTCATGAACCTGATGAACAAAGTGTTTATGGAGTTTTTGGACAAGTTCGTCGTGGTGTTCATTGATGATATTTTAATCTTTTCCAAAGACGAGGAAGAGCATGAGGAGCATTTACGATTGGTACTTGAGAAGCTCCGAGAACATCAGTTATATGCCAAGTTCAGCAAGTGTGAATTTTGGCTGAAGGAAGTTGGATTCCTTGGACATGTTATTTCTGGAGAAGGAATAGCAGTAGACCCTGCCAAGGTCGACACAGTGACAAGTTGGGAATCACCCACGACAGTTGGAGAAATCCGGAGTTTTCTTGGACTGGCAGGATACTACCGGAGATTCATCGAGAATTTCTCGAAGATTGCTAAGCCCATGACTGAGCTATTGAAGAAGGACACCAAATTCCATTGGACTGAGGAATGTGAAGCTAGTTTCCAAGAGTTGAAGAAACGATTGGTTACATCACCAGTGTTGATTCTGCCAGATCAACGCAAGGATTATGAAGTTTATTGCGACGCTTCTCGTCGAGGACTTGGAGCAGTGCTTATACAGGAAGGAAGAGTTGTGTCATATGCTTCACGACAACTTAAACCTCATGAGAAGAATTATGCTACGCATGATTTGGAATTAGCAGCCGTGGTGCATGCATTGAAGACATGGAGACATTTTCTCATCGGAAACCATTGTGAGGTGTATACAGATCACAAGAGTTTGAAGTATATTTTCACGCAGAAGGAGTTAAATCTCAGACAGAGGAGATGGTTGGAGCTCATTAAAGATTATGATATGAGATTGCAATTATCACCCTGGAAAGGCTAACGTAGTAGCAGACGCGTTGAGCCGCAAGAGTCATGTCAACACCCTCATGACAGGAGAGTTACCTCAGGAGTTAGCCGAGGACCTTCGCGAGCTATGTCTGGAGATAGTCCCCAGAGGCTATTTAGCGACATTGGAGATTCAGTCTACCTTGATGGAAAGGATCAGAGAAGCTCAGAAGACAGACAAGGAGATTGAAGAGATAAAGGAGAAGATGAGCAAAGGAAAAGCCAAGGGATTTCATGTGGATGAGCACGATACCTTATGGTTTGAGGACCGCGTATATGTGCCAAATGACCCGGAGATCAGGAAGTTGATTTTGCAAGAAGCCCATGATTCACCGTACTCGATTCACCCAGGGAATACCAAGATGTATTTGGATTTGAAGAATACTTTCTGGTGGACCGGAATGAAGAAGGATATTGCAGAATTTGTAGCAGTTTGTGATGTGTGTCAGAGAGTG
The DNA here is from genome assembly GCF_018294505.1 of Triticum aestivum. Taxonomy (NCBI): domain Eukaryota; kingdom Viridiplantae; phylum Streptophyta; class Magnoliopsida; order Poales; family Poaceae; genus Triticum; species Triticum aestivum. The sequence goes on along the minus strand of NC_057814.1, from coordinate 415,889,000 downwards.
AAGGCAGAGCATCAGAAGCCAGCAGGATTGCTACAACCATTGCCGATACCCGAATGGAAGTGGGATAAAATAGGCATGGATTTTATCACAGGATTACCCAGGACTCGTTTAGGCTATGACTCAATATGGGTTGTAGTCGACCGTTTGACGAAAGTGGCTCATTTCATTCCAGTGAAGACCACTTACACCAGTGCTAAGTTGGCAAAGATATACATGACCAGGATCGTATGTTTGCATGGAGTTCCGAGGACCATTGTATCAGACAGAGGAACCCAATTTACCTCGAAGTTTTGGAAGCAGTTACATGAAACATTGGGAACCAGGCTGGAATTCAGTACAACTTTTCACCCGCAGACAGATGGACAGACCGAGAGAGTCAACCAGATTTTGGAGGACATGTTGAGAGCATGTGCACTAGATTACGGATCTAGTTGGGACGATAATTTGCCATATGCGGTGTTTTCTTACAACAACAGTTATCAAACCAGTTTGAAGATGGCCCCTTTCGAAGCCTTGTACGGAAGGAGGTGTAGAACGCCGTTGTTATGGGACGAAGTTGGAGACCGTCAGTTGTTTGGACCAGATTTGATTAAGGAGTCTGAACAGAAAGTAAGGTTGATTCGCGACAGGCTCAAAGTAGCTCAGTCCAGGCAGAAGAGTTATGCTGATTCTAAACGAAAGGAGACAGTTCACGAAGTCGGAGACCGAGTGTATCTTCGAGTATCACCACTTCGAGGAGTGAAGCGCTTTGGAGTTAAGGGAAAGTTAGCACCCCGTTTTATCGGACCATACAGAGTTGTGGAACGTATGGGAGAGGTTGCTTACAAGCTGGAATTGCCCGAAGGATTGTCTGGAGTTCATGATGTGTTTCACGTTTCCCAGTTGAAGAAGTGCCACGCAGAGATGGCTGAGATACTGCTGAGAGATACTGTGCCACTGGAAGCGATTCAGCTGGAAAGTGATTTGACCTATGAGGAGAAACCAGTTAAGATTCTTGAGTATGCCAGCCGAGTTACCCGCAGCAAGGTTATCAAGTTTTGCAAAGTTCAGTGGAGTCACCACACAGAGGATGAAGCCACCTGGGAGCGAGAGGAAGATCTACGGAAGGACCACTCCCACCTGTTTTCTAGCCAACCCGTATCTCGAGGGCGAGATTCATCTTAAGGGGGG
>NC_057814.1:415772258-415886870 GCF_018294505.1 Triticum aestivum | reverse complement strand
AAAAAACCGTTCGTTTAAAAAACCCTAGATCGGTTTTTTTTCGGTTTTGTTATTTTACGAGCGTTCACCGAACCGTTCGTTTTGACGAACTCGTTCATCGGTTTTTCTCTGTTAACGAACGTCCGTTCTTTAACCGTTCGTCCGTTTTTCTTTTCCGTCGGATTATTCCGCTATTTTCTCATATTCAATTTCTGATCGAATCTTCGTTTCTGTTTAACTTCTCGCTCGTTTATCGGAATCAGGCGATTCAAGCGCCTAGAGTTTCGTCTCGAAATTCTCTTTCCGTTTAACCTATTCAAACAAGTTTTTGCCACAGTAAAATTTGACCTAGATCCAGATTAGTGAACGAAGCTTGTTTCTTTCGCCGTTTGACTTTCGTTGCTTCTTTCGAGTTGATTCTTTTTGCAAACCGGAGTTCTTAAGTTGAACTTTCTGGTTGGATCTCTCATTCGAGTTTTACCTGTGCATTAGATGAGTATTGATTGTATGCTTATTTGTTTGCGATAGAGTACCCGGAGTGTGCCGCTTGTTACTTCGACACGTTAGGTTTTGCGGATCATCAGCAAGGCAAGTAACACTTTGATCATATCCCTTTCATACCCAGTTTTATTGCATTAGATCTATACCTCAAACAATTGCATGATTAGGATCTGATTAAATTGTGGGAACGGGGAAGTAGTTGAGGTAGTACCTATTACCTGTTTTCGTATCAAACCCTTGGGAGTTACTTCTACGTTGCTATTATTATTGCCATGCTATGCTCGTAGACGTGGATTGGGTTTGAGAGATATTCATGACAGATGTGAGATGTTTATTAATGGTTCAACTTAAGGTGGCAACTAAAACTCACATCTGGGTGGATTGAGGCACCTGGAGAACCCAGTGTTGTCTGATTTTATAAGGTCCGCCACCCAGGCTCAAAGGGATCATAAGATTGTTCATGCTAGAAACTTCCGTGTGCAGCCACAAGCTATTATGGGCTCTAGCATAGTTGAGTAGGTTACATGATCTTTTGAAGAGGTGGGCTAGCAGATGTAGGGGACAGTAGGTGTACCGGTCCATCCAGAGTAAAGAGTGATTGTTTCTGAAAGACTGTGTCTCGGTCATCCGTTTCTCAAACACCATGAAGTGCGAGAAATAAAACGGAGGCGATCGAGTCTTGTGGGGAAAAGTGCGCAAACCTCTGCAGAGTGTACAAACTAATCATGGTTAGCCGTGTCCCCGGTTATGGACAACTTGAGTATCTAGTACCTGGATTATCATTTGAATCTCATCACCATGTTACTTTTAATTAATTTTGTGGGGTTAGGATGACACTTAATTGGGATTGAGTTGGAGGTACCTTCTCAATGTTTAACAACCACCATGATAGTTAAATAAAATTTATTCCTTTGTAGTAGGGAAAAATTGGCTTTTCGCTTAAACTTTAACCGTAGAGCTTTCCACCAACCATATTTGCATGTAGTATAGCCTTATTACTGTTCATTACTTTCTATGTGTTACATTGCCAGCATATTCTTTGTGCTGACCCGTTTTCGGGCTGCAACATTTCATGTTGCAGACTTTTCAGACGACGAGTAAGGTGCCTTAGGTCGTGGTCTTATACTCAGTGATGCCGCTGGAGTTGATGGACTCACTTATCTTCCAAGTCTTCCGCTGTTATCGTATTAGATGGCCTTAAGCCATATTTATCATACTTATTCTCTTTGGAGATATTCGATGTAATAAGTGTGTGATTGCTACTCTGTTATAAATCCTCCATTTGTACTGTGCGTGTCAGCATTACTGATCCAGGGATGACACTGGTGCACAGCAGCACAGACCATTTGAGGTCTGGTCGCTACAAGGGCGTTGTCAACTTGGTCGTCATGCACCTTCAATCTCTCGTCTTCTTCCTCCAGCGTCATCGGGACCGCCTGCTCCGGCCTCCGGCGGCTAGCGGCTCTGCTTAGCACACATCGCTGCGAAGCGCTACCCCACCGCCAGCCAGGCTATCCCTCCACCCATCCACACCACTTGTTATTCTCCACCGACTGGAGCCCCACGCCGCACCAGAACCAATTATAACCCTTCTCCTCCACTCAATCTGCGACTCCACTGCCGCTTCTTCCCATCTCCGAGTCGTTCCCATCCGGGGCCTCGCCGTCGTCCACCGCCTCGCTACGCTCGGTGCGGCATGGTCAACAAACGAGAGTCATCGGAAGAGGAATGTATGTGTAGAGCCTGACGGCTGGGACCCACGAGGTCCATGGTCGCATGCAAGGAAAGTTCCTCCTTATTAAGCTGAAAAAATATTTCCTCGACCTGACAGCTGGGACCCACCGGCTGTATCTTCGCACGGAAGGAAGTGCCTCCTTGTTATACGAAAAAATTATTCCTCCCGTTGACAGCTGGGACCCGTCAGATTTGGTGGCTGACTTGTGGGCCTACTAAGCGGACGTGTACGCAGGGCTTTGTCAACTTAATCAACAAATGATTCTACCAGGTGGACCGTTGGATGTTAATCCAACAGCCGTGCTCCTTCTTCAACCTCTGTTCTTGCTCCTGTCTCCCGTGGGCGGCACCGCGGCTGTGCTGCCGCGCACCCGAACCAGTCAAGTTTCCCACTCCTCTCCATCTACGACTCCACTGCCCCGTCTTCCCCATCTCTGGGTCGTTCTAGTATGGGGCCTCACCCTCGTCCACCGGCCTTTGGTGCGCTCGGCACGGTGTGGTCAACATGGTCAACAACCGAGAGTCATCGGAAGATGACTGTACGTAATAGGCTGACAGTGGGGACGCACCACGCCCATGGACGCATGCATGCAACGGAACGTGGCGTGGTCAACGTGGTCAAGGAACGACTTCCATTAGAAGTGTACTGTACATGGAGAGGCTGACAGCTGGGTCCACAGCCGCAGCAAGGAAGTGCCTCCTTATTACGCGGAAAATAATGATTCCTCCACCTAACAGTAGGGACCCACTGGACGGGCCACCATATTTTGCGAAAAAAACGTTTCCCCCCGACTGCTGGGACCCACCGGACGGGTCACCGTATTTCGCGAAAAAATGTTCCCCCTGTCAGCTTGGACCCACCGGAAGTGCCTCCTTATTACCCACAAAAAAATGAATACTCCCCGTGCTAGTTGGGACCCACCTTGGTGGGTGGCTAACTTGTCGGCCTACTAAGTTAACGGGGAGGGAGTGCTTTGTCAACTTAGTCAATATGAACGATTCTAGCTCCAGTGACCGTACAATGTCCATCCAACGGCCGTAGTGCTTCTTCAACCTCTGGTCTTCTTGCTCCAGCCGCCCAAAGCAGCGCCGGTCGTGCCGCATGCTCCTGCCTCCCGTGGCCGGCTGTGCTGCCACAGAGGCCTCACCGCCCCCTACTGTACCCACCGCTGGCCAGGCCCTGCGGCGATGGCAGCCTCACACCGCAGCCGAACCAGTGAACCCTCGTACTCCTCTCCGCCCGGGCTTCCACTGCCGCGTCTTCCCCGGCTCCGCGACGTCCCCTTCCTAGGCCTCGCCGTCGTCCACCGCCTGGTGCTCTCGGCACGGCATGGTCAACGTGGTCAAGGAACGGCTTCCAACGGACGTGGACGGTACGTGGAGAGGCTGGCAGCTGGGTCCACGGTCACAGCAAGGAAGTGCCTCCTTATTACGCGCAAAAAAATTATTCCTCCACCTGACAGCGGGGACCCACCAGACGGGCCACCGTATTACGTGAAAAAAACGTTTCTCCCTGACTGCTGGGACCCACCAGCTACATCTTCGCACGCATGGAAGTGCGTCCGGGCAAAAAAACGATTCGCCCCCCTGACTGCTGCGACCCACTAGCTACATCTTCGCAGTCAAGGAAGTGCCTGACAGTCGGGACCCACCCGGTCGAAGCGTACGTAGCGTTGTCATTCTGGTCGCGAACGTGTACGTACATACTGGTCGATGTAGAGGGGTGCACGTGTCGTAGTAGAGGCGCACACGTAGCATGTACACGTACGTACAGCGGCCAGGGTGTAAGAAAGTAAATACGGCCATGTACGTACATACGGGCGGGGTCTCGAACGCCTACTCGTGCGTATGTACGGCCAGCGCTCGTGTATATGGCTGGGTCGGAACGGAGAAACAGTGTCGTCGTCGTGTTCATGGGGAGCCAACCGGCTGGGTCGGAACGGAATGCGTCGTCGTGTTCATCAGGAGGGCTTGGACGGAACAGCCGATGGAAACGAGACCTGGCGTACCGCAGAATGGAGGAAACGGCCTTGTGTTCGACCGGCCACGTTCAAAACGGGATCCTGTTCATCGGGAGGGGTCTGGCGTACCGCAAAACGGAGGAAACGGACCTCCAACGGTCGAAACGGGGGTCCTGTTGATCGGGAGAGGTGTGGCGTACCGCAAAACTGAGGAAACGGACTTGTGTTGGAGCGCTACGGTCGAAACGGGGGTCCTATTCATCGGGAGGGGTGTGGCGTACCGCAAAACGGGACTCCACGGGATACTGTTCATCTCCACCGTCGACCTGCTCCAGCCTCCACGGGCTACTGTTCATCCACCGTCGACCTCCTCCAGCCTCCACCTGCGACTGTTCATCCACGGGCTCCTGTTCATCCAGCCTCCACCGCGCGCTACTCCACCGGCTACTGTTCAACCAGCCCTCTCCCCGGGCTTCTGTTCAACCACCCCTCCACGGGCTACTGTTCATCCAGCCCTCCACCGTCTACTGTTCATCCTGCCCTCCACGAGGTGGTCCTGTTCATCCTGCCCTCCACGGGGTCATGTTCATCCAGCCCCAACCGGCTCGATCGATCGGGGTCCTGTTCATCCAGAGGCAACACCACGGGGTCCTGTTCATCCACCCCCACCAGGAACTGTTGATCCAAACCCCCCCAGCAACGCTCACTGTTCATCCAGAGGCAGCATCGATCAGCTTTAGTTAGCAGCAGTAGCGAAGGAATCGCTCGATTGGGTTCATTTAACAGCCATCGATCGATCGGTCGGGTTCAGTAACACGTAGCCTGTAGTGCAATCGCTCGGGTTCAGTTAGAGCCTAATGCCTCGCTCAGGTTCAGTTAGAGCCCAACGCCTCGCACCCACGCGTGTGCGTGTATGAGAGAAACACCCCGATATTTTCTTCGCCCTCGTTTCTACCACGGTTTTTTCCGTCATGGATGGCCCACAGAATGTCATGCAACTGCGTCTCCGGCCCACCAGGACGAAAAGCCCATTTTCTGTCATGATTTTTTATCATAGAAGTAGGACCCCACCACATCTATGATGATACCGGGTTTTGTCACAATTATCGTCATAGAAGTGTCATAAGTATGACAGAAAAAAAAATTGTTCGGCCCAAAATGTCACGGATGTGTCTTTTTTTGTAGTGATGACTACATATACGCACAGAAATGAGTGAACAAAGACACTAGAACATGTCTTCAAAGGCATGAGAGTAGAGGGATTACTTGCAATATCCATAACACAAGTTACTGACGCAAATTTACCCTCTTCAAAGGTAGCATTGATGTTCATAAAGTAGTTGAAAGAATTCTATAAGAAATCAGTGTCAACCTCTCGCATGTTTTGGTCAAAAGAGGAATTTAGAACTGCCATTTGGCACACAAAAATCACATGCAAGATCACCCAGAAAGTGGTACTACTAGTACTAGTACTGCGTGCTAGATGAAAAAACACGATCAAGATCGAGAAAAAGATCGTCAAGAAGAGATATTACCTGGACTTGCTTAATGAGGGATCCCGGAGAGGGGGGCTTGGATAGGGCGATGGCTTTGAGCTTGTCTGCGGTAGTTTCAGCGGGGTGCTTGCGCTTCTTCTTACCATGAGCCTCGACGGTTTTTGCCAGAGCCATAGACATCACTTCGGCCGGTGCTCCAGCGTCCATCAAGAAACTGTCAAATAGAAATAAAAAAAAGAAACCATAATCACAAACCCAAAAGAAGAACAGAGAGGGAGTTATAGGATCAGCCTCGGGGTTGCAAGACCGGGCCTTGGCCAGAATCAACACCATTGATGCACTCACCTTTCCTTATTTGGGAGAGAAGAACAATGGCAGAAGCAGGTCGGGATTTTCTTGAATAAATGAGGAACAAGATGAGGGAGAAGCGAGGGTTGGGTAGAGAGGAAGCTGAGAGAGAAGAGTGAAATGATGTTGCTTCGTCCGTCCAACTTACTGCTAGAAAGGAGGGGGTTTTGTGATTTGACGGCTCATTGGGCATTACTACGACGCTTCGATCGGGGAAGTCTACCATGCAGTTGGGCACTCTACTACGGAGTAATTTAGTGCATGGCTGGTGGACCCTGATGATGGATGTCCCACACGTCGGCGAAAGTGAGTAGCAAAGTTCCCGACGACCGTCGAGGAGGATGGGCATGGTAGAGCGGCTCCACTGTTTTTTCTGAAGAAAAAAATGATTACAACAAGCGTTTCCACTCTTACGATGGAGGGTGCGAAACATGGTAGCCAGTTGAACATACATAGTGCTCCTACTACTAGGCATGTGCAGTGGTTCATACGTCAGTACTACATAATCTTGTTGCTAGTGTAGGAGTAAGATATGACGATAACAAATGATGTTGTGCGCATGTCAACTATATGAACAGTAATGTAACTATATTGAGATGAGAATGCAACCAAACACACCCACATGCTTTGTGCTACAGTGACTGATTTGCACCGTCTGATTTTGATCCAACGGTCATGTTGCACCGAGACATGGACATGCCCATGCAGAGGACGCCTAAACACCACCGAAGTCCCTCTGCTTCTCGAGGCGCACGACGTTGGTGATGCACGGTGCAACGGCCCACAGAGCCCGCTCCTGGTCGACGGGAGCCAGCTCGTCGAAGACGGCGTCCAATGGCATGAATGGATTCCGATGATGGAGCCCTGAGAGGATTCGCCCGGCAATGGCGGCGGCAACCCGCAACCCCTCCTTGCCTAGCTCTGCCCCCACCATCGCGCGGAGACGGCTCAGCTCCTCAGAGATATAGGTGAAGAAGGAGACCGGGTCAGGAAGCCGTAGCTCATTGAAGTCGACGGGGTGGTCTTACGGGTTTAGCCCGACGGCCGGCATGGTCATGCTGGCACGACGGTAGGCATCGCGCAGCCGCAACATGTGCGTGGCAACTTGGTCCACCAAGTGGCTGAGGCGATCCTGGACCTCGTCACGATCGACCCGCTTGCGCTCTAGCCGCCTCCCCTGATGGCCTATCGTATCTCCCGCGTTCTGTAGCAACACCGCCGATGCCTCGAGCATCTTTGTGGTGGACGCCTGCCGCTTTTGAAGCTCCGTGAACTCCAGCACATAACAGAGGAGCATGGCACTCCTCTCCTCCTTGAGCTCACGGAGCTCCAGGTCCTTGGCCCTGAGCTCCGCATCCTTGGCCTCGAGCTCCTCTGTCAGGCGCCTCACCTTAGACTTCGTGATCTGATGCGCCACCATGGCACCAGGTAGAAGCAATGGGGAGAGGAAGCAAAGGGGGCAAAATGGCTGAAAGGCAATGCAATCTACAGGAAGGCGGAGGGAGCCAGCCGAGGAGCGAGGAGTCATTAGGTTTTCACCATGGGAAAACACCAGTCGATGACTTCTCACATTAGGGAGCAGTGGGTTCTACAGGCGGAGTCATCGTGACTAATTACTGTCGCGCCTGCTCCCGTCAATCAAAAAATTAAAAATCCTGCCGCGCCTGCTCCCGTCAATTAAAAAATTAAAAATCCTGTCGCGCCTGCCGCACCCAAAGACTAGAGCAACGCCGCGGTGGATATTTAAATTTACCTGCCAGCAAGGAGATAAAAAAGGATGAAAAAACAAATGTGGTGGCGGCCTAGCTAATCGGTCGCACTAGCCCAACTAGCTAGCCACCGTGCTTCACTAATGTACTCGTCGGGAAAGGTGGTCTTTCGTGATTTGACGACTCATTTACTTGCTTCGGTGCTACGACCGAGGAGGACCCAGAAAATGCGCGGTAGGGCGTCCCACGTCTCGCAAGGAAGAATATATGCATGCACCACCCGGGAGGACCACGAAACCGTGCGGTAAGGTGTGCCACGTCTTGGCACGGAGGAAAAATGTGCGTGTAAAAATATATCAGACGCAGTAGTACCTATGGTTCAACATCGGGACCCAGCCAGTCGGTCGAAAACACCCCACTAGCCACACAGCTTCATCATGCTAATGTGGCACGGAGGATAGGTGTGGTTAGCTCCATCACGACCAGCCACAACGTCTCTTCTTCTAGGTGATTCTTCTATTTTCCAAGCTTTTTTAGTTATAATAACACCACGGCAAGCTAGCGCCGCTCTTCGTGTGTGCCCGTGCGTCTAAAGGTTAGACGATGGAGAGGAGAGAGAGATCGTAGACCTAGGACCCACCAGTAAGTGACTCAACGGTCATGCACGTGTTGACGAGGCACTCCCTCTACTCTACTCAAAATAATACTGTATAAAATCAAGTTATGGGACAAAGCCAACAACCGTTGTTGTTTCAGGCTATCGACTTATGCTTTGTAGTCCAGGTTGCCAGTTCGAATCTCGTCTTTTAGATTTGTTAGTTTTAGGTCCAAATTTGATCAATGACAAGTGGGACCCCCGTGTGTTGTTCCGATATTTCAGTGTAGGATGGTTTTTTTAACAAACACTTTGCACGGTTAGACAAGTAATGGCATGAGTTACACGTATTTTGCAAGTTTATGAACAAAAATGACAACGGCATAGAATATCACACCCACCCCACAGCTTAGATGCTATGGTGATACGAGAAAGGTTGTCAGAATCGTGATTTTGAATCGGATCGGAGCGCTGATGGTAGAATCGTAAATCGTAGAATCTTCACTACCAGGATCGTAGAAACATAGATTTTATGAACTAAAATCGTAGAATCAGATGGGTAAGTTTGGATCGTAAAGTCATAGAATCGTATAACAGAATCGCGATTCTAACAACCTTGGATACGAGTTTTAACATCGTTGGAAGTGAGATCAATTAGCTTGGGAGTCGTGTTTGTAATTATGTGCAATTTCCAAACGCTCCAAAGGTTTTTTTGCAAATAAAACAATCAGGCCTCGTGTGTGCCGCTGCATCTTGGATCCAACGGCTCCCCGTTGCTCATATTAGGTGCTCCCCGTAGCTTAATTAGCCGCTACGGTGATACGAGCATCTAGGTCGTATGATCTGTGATCAGATGGCACATGCGTAGTACTTGTACTTTCTACGCAATTCCCAAACTCTCTCAGTCGTATATTGCAAAAACATTCAAACCTCCTACTATGGGCCGTTAGATCTCCGTGAACTCGTATCACCATAAAATCTATGGTGCGGGAGCACCTCGTATTCACCCGTGCGAGAAAACATCAGGTGCTCTCGCAGCTTGGATGCTACGGTGATACGAGCTTCGAGGTTGTTTGATCTGAGATCCAATGGCATCTGAGCAGTCTTTGTGCTTGTAAGCAGTGGCCGAACTCTTTGGGGGCTTTTCTGCAAAAAATCATTCGAACCAGCAAGGAGTTGTTGGGTCACAAATCCAATGGCTCCGAAGAGCTTGTATCACCAAAGCATCTAAGGTGTGGTAGCACATGATATTCTTACATACAGGAGAATATGATGTCCTCCTTCATCTTAGATGCTACGGTGATACGAGCTTCGAGGTCGTTGGATATGGGATCCAAGGGCATCTGAGTAGTTTTTGTACAAATTGTGTGCAATTCTCAAACTCATTAAGGTTTCCTGTAAAAATATTAAGACATCACGTGAGCTGCTATATCTCAGATCTACAAGCTCCAAGCAACTCGTATCAGCATATAGCATCTAAGGTGTGGGGGCAGATGATATTATCTCGGGGAGGAGGGGGTGCACAACCAATCGGTGTTTGGTTGCTAGGGTGGGGACAAATATAATCTAAACAAGCCTAAATAGAGCTTCACCAATTTATCTAAGGTCGAGGGGTTAACCCCCGACAATCTACATAGCTCCGCCTAAACACAACATTTGCATGTACTGTAGTACTAGACTTAATATTCATGTTTCAGTTTACTGTTCATTTTAAATATTGAATTGAGGACCATGCATGTCTTACATTTTACTCCCTTCGTTCCTAAATATTAGTCTTTTTAGATATTTCAAATGGACTGGGACATACGGATGTATATAGACATATTTTAGAGTGTAGATTCACTCATTTTGCTTCGTATGTTGTCATTTGTTGAAATCTCTAAAAGACTAATATTTAGGAATAGAAGGAGTATTTTTGTATCCGTGTCATACATGCATGGTTTGGAAAAATAGATGCACTATACTTATTGGATTGTTCTTGTGTTCGTGTGTGTGTGTGTGGGCATATGCTTGATACATACAAAGTTTTCTCACCACCATATTGTTCATCTTTTAAATTTGAATTTGCAATGAAAAACTTACTAGGGATACCATGAAATGTGAAATCCACGTTGAGATCACTATATCACAAACTCACTCTAATTCAAGAACTCGTCATAAATCAATTACCACGTCGAGATTACTATTTGCAAGGAAAATACGGGCATTGTAATACACATAGATTCGTTCGGCAATTTAAAAGATTCCTTTCGTATTCTCGAATGGTACCAACGGCGTACCAGCCAGACCTTGGCTCGTGCTGATCCTAAAAAAAGGGCTCATGTCCTTCTGGTGGCGTGCATGGTACGCACATTACCCAACCCCAACCAGTCGAGCCTCCGCGTTTCGAGTCGAAATATCTGGCAGCCAGAATTCCAGCCCTAGGAAATTCCCCTCAAGTCCCCGGTGCATAATGACTACCGATGAACAATGGAGGGATGATTTAGTAACTAGACAACGTTACCTACCGTGCCGAGCACGATTCAATTCCCTCGGTCGCCGCTCCCCAAGGTCACCCGTCAACTGCATTGCCTAGTACTACTACTACTACTACACCAGGATGAGCACAGAATTGAGCCCGTTTGTTCGTGCCTAGTACTACTTGAGTTAATATATCAGGGACCCCTCAAAAAAAGAGTTGATATATCAGGCAATGCACTGGTACAGACGGATTATCCTTTTACTCTGCATATATAACTTGTCTGAAGTCTAACTAAGCAAAATGTTTGACCAAATCCTTTCTTAAGAAATACAACAGGACAGATGTATCGCTTGAAAATTTATTGCATGATGCATGTTATGATGTTGTTTCGAATCCTGGGTTTTAAATTTCAGAAAATCCAAAAGTGACCAGAAATTCATTAAACTGAGCATGGTCACGTGATATGGCGCAAATATTCCTTCGTAATTTTTTTCTTCAATTTGAGACAAGCTGCTTATGACAAGTTGCACAAATGAAGAGCCAAGGTATTTTGGAACAAAGACCTGTCACGTTAAGGCGAACGCTTTCACTATTGAAACCGTGGGCGTTTATGTGCCGCCACGAGTCCCACTTCTCATTGGCAGGTGCCGTCCGAGCAAGCGTGTGAGTCGATGGGAGGCGTGCAAGCAGACCGCTGTGCCGGCTGACAGGGAGGCATGCGAGCAGACCGCTGCGCAGGCTCATCGGGAGGTGAGCCCTTTGACCAGGCTCTGCCGCCCACCTTCGTCCCAATTGCTCCCACTTTTAATGTCGCCGACGCCGCAAGTTTAAAATCAACCCTTCACTACCCGGTATCACTACAATCTTCTCTCTTCCTCTCCGATTCTCTTGTCGTCTACCTCCAACCAGCCAGACCTAAACGTATGCCATGCTGCATCATGATGGTATGCCCTTAGTCTTCCAGTTTCCTGAGGAAGACACCCAGTCGGAGTCTCAAGAACATAAGGCACTTTGGGACGAGCTTGAACCGGCCTTGCGGGAAGACGCCGCGCCTGTCCCCGCTCCCGTTCCGGTTCCCGTCGCCCCGACTGCGCCAGCGCCCATCCCCGTGGCATTGATGGGCTGGGAGCCGCACATTGTCGCCGAGCTTGATGCCACGGGATTCCACGAGGTCCCCGCCGACTTCACGCGCCCGAGCACCTGCCAGCGCATGCGCCTGCACGTGCACTGACGCGCACGCCCGTGTCGGTGCCAGTGCACCTGCCTGCGCATGCGCCTATGCATGCACTGACGTGTGAGCCCGTGCTGGTGCCCATGCACACGAATGTCTCAAACACGCCGTTGCCAGCGCCTGTCCCCATGCGGGTGCCAGTGCCCCCCTCAGCGGCATGGATGGCCGCCATCGACCGCTTCCTTGCACCAACGCCAGTCTCCTCCTCCCGCTAGTTGACTCGCTCCTGGAGACCGAAGTCCAGAACATTGTGGCCTTCCTTGAAGCTAGGGCCAATGTCCAGGAGTACGCCAACAACGACGCAAGACGCCGCCGTTGCCGTCGCCGTCGGTCAGTGGCCCGACGACACAGAGCACGGCAGAGGAGCCCCTTCCCACAGCAAGACGCCGCCGCCGCCGCCGCGTAATCTAAATTTGCCATGAAAAACGTTCAGATTGCCATGCTTAAAATCCGAACGTTTATCATTTCCGTTTATTTTAGATCGATCGTCGTATGAATGTAAAGTCGGAGTCAGACTAAATGAAATCTATGGTTTGATCGATTGAATGTTCTGCTAGAGCCTTATCAAATTAAATATAAAACGTCATCAAGCCTCTTGTATTCCTTCTCATCCAATGACCTAGACTGCTTCAATGTCGAGCGCTCAACACGTTTAGCGTGCAGTTAATTTCATGCAAAAAATAGTGCTAATCACATAATAACATGCAAATAATATCCTACTTAATATCCGCATGCACTTAATATACTTCCAAATTAACGTGCATTGCACGTACACATTGACTAGTACTACTAGTACGTGAAACTGGTGTCGTAACTTGTGAACTTGTGAACGCATCTAGATATGGTCAACAGCAACATCGCCCGCGAGTTCTTCGTGTTTGCCCGTGCGTCTAAACGCAGAAGGGGAGGAGAGAGAGAGCACACATGGAACCCACCAGTAAGTGAAGGCGAATAGTAGGTGCTAACGAGCTAGGCCCACTAATGTACTAAAAATAATATTACATGTTATCCATTAAATAGGTTGTGGTAATATAAAGACATTATATGAACAAAGGGGGGTACAACAAACATTGTTGTTCTACGTATGTTGCCTATTGACGTGCGGCTTGAAGGCCCTGGTTGCATGTTCGATACTCGTCCTTTGTTTTTTAATTTGTATATGGGTCCAAATTTATTTCATGACAGGTGGGCCCCTCGGTGTGTAGTTTGTGGCACTTTAATTTGTGGGTCAAAATTTGTTCCATTCCAAGTGGACTATCGGTGTGTAGTTTTGTAGCTTATTTTTAATAATCAGAGTTTTTTGCAATAATACCATGGTGCGACATTGAAGGTGAGAAAGGACGTGCGAGAGAGCGATGACCGAGCCAGAGGGAAATCAATTGGGGGAGGTGCGGGGGTTGCAACGGTGTTTGGAGTAGTTGTGGGCCGAATGCTACGAAAATATAATCTACTACCGGAATAAATGCCTACACATATTAATCCAAGGTTGGAGTCCCCCTCGCAATGTCAATAGCTCCGGCTTTGCGAGGGATGGAGAAGTAGCTTCAATGTGTGGAAGATACGGCGCGAGAAAGCGAGGTCAATCGAGAGACATATAGATAGAGAGACAAAGTGAGTGTGGTCCGGCATTCATTGAAAAGATATATATGCTCTAGAGAGATATTGTCCGATTGAGCTTTTGGGAAGGGTGAGGGCTGTAAGATAGAGCTTGAGAGATGATCTAGTCACGGACATGTAGATATATTTTGTGCGTGGGAGGAAGCAAGGTCAATCGATCACATATATAAAGGGAGAGAGATTGGGCGAGTGTGGGTCGTCGTGCAATTGAAAGAGTGATACGGGTTGGAGAGAGTGACCTAGATAGACAATGTGCATGAGAGAGTATACAATATGAATATGTCGAATTGGGCTCAAACATGGAGATATATTGTTTGTGTCCGAGAAAGAGCGAGGTCAATCGAGACATACAAAGAGAGACAGAGAGGGAGGGAGGGAGAGAGAGAGAGAGATTAAGCGAGCATGGCCCGCCATGAGGTCGAAAGGGTGGGGCCAGCTTGGATGGACTGGCCTAGATAGACAATCTGCGCGAGAGAGTATAAAGTGTGTCGATCGAGGCCCGAACAGGGAGATTTATCATTTGTGTGTGAAAGAAAACAAGGTTGATCGAGACTCAGATAAAGAGAGTGAGATTGAGCGAGTGTGGCCCGCCGTGCGGAAGAAAGATTGAGACGGTCTCGAGGGAGTGACCAAGATAGACAACGTGCGTGCGCACGAGAGGTTGGGGGCTAGATAGGCAATGCATGTATCTAGCGAGAGAGGGTGGGAGGGAGAGAGAGAGAGCTCAGCATGGGGTGCAATGGTGGGTGTGTTAGGTAAATACATTTGGTAACAGAGTGGAAAAAGGGGGTTGTATAGTTGAGAGAGTTAGAGATTGAAACATGGATAGAAAGAATGAACGTGTGTCGGAAACCGATAGCTTCCTAAGGTGGTTAGGAAAGGAAATTTGACCGATACAGGAAGTATGTAGCGTGTGTGCCATGGGGGGTGGGGGGCTAAAAACAACATTTGAATGTAGATAGTACTAGACTTAATATCGATGTTTCAATTCGGTGTACATTGTAAGATTTGAACTGAGAACCATGCATATGGGTAATTATTTCGAGTTCGTGCCATACTAGGTTTGGAAAAGTTGACATTGACTCGATTGTTGTGCTATTTTTGTAGGTCATATGTTTGAATCCATCCAAAAGTTTTCTCACTTCCATGGTGTTCATCATATACATATGAATTTGTATTAAAAAAAGTAGCATGGATACAGTGAAATGCGAAATCCACATTAGAATTGGAGATTGCTATGTGACACACACTCTAATTCAAATAACTAATTATGTGACACATACAATAATCCACGTTAGCATGGATACCGTTTCGTTTTTTTTCAAATAACTCCTCATTAATTAATTTATAGTATCTCGTTTCGAATGACTAATTATTTGCAAGGAAAACACGTGCATGGTAATACTTATAGATTCATTTGCAAATGAAAGAAGATTTGTTTGCATTCTCAAATCTCCTCTCAAATGTAGGTGCACCAGGCATACCAGGGTCGTGTCGTGGTGGTCACGTGTGTCGTACGGTGGCTTAGCACCCAGCCACCCACCCGGACGATGCTTCGGTGCCTTAATGCACCTACCTTTGTGTCCATGACATGTGGGCCCAACAGGTGGCTGGCCCACATGTCAGTGACCCAAAGGCAGGTGCCTTTAAGGCACTGAAGCTGCGTCCCACCCACCTGAAGGAAATATGCCCTAGAGGCAATAATAAAGTTATTATTTATTTCCTTATATCATGATAAATGTTTATTATTCATGCTAGAATTGTATTCACCGGAAACATAATACTTGTGTGAATACATAGACAAACAGAGTGTCACTAGTATGCCTCTACTTGACTAGCTCGTTGATCAAAGATGGTTATCTTTCCTAGCCATAGACATGAGTTGTCATTTGATTAATGGGATCACATCATTAGGAGAATGATGTGATTGACTTGACCCATTCCGTTAGCTTAGCACTCGATCGTTTAGTATGTTGCTATTGCTTTATTCATGACTTATACATGTTCCTATGACTATGAGATTATGCAACTCCCGTTTACCAAAGGAACACTTTGTGTGCTACCAAACGTCACAACGTAACTGGGTGATTATAAAGGTGCTCTACAGGTGTCTCCAAAGGTACTTGTTGGGTTGGCGTATTTCGAGATTAGGATTTTTCACTCCGATTGTCGGAGAGGTATCTCTGGGCCCTCTCGGTAATGCACATCACTTAAGCCTTGCAAGCATTGCAACTAATGAGTTAGTTGTGGGATGATGTATTACGGAACGAGTAAAGAGACTTGCCGGTAACGAGATTGAACTAGGTATTGAGATACCGACGATCGAATCTCGGGCAAGTAACATACTGATGACAAAGGGAACAATGTATGTTGTTATGCGGTCTGACCGATAAAGACCTTCGTAGAATATGTGGGAGACAATATAAGCATCCAGGTTCCGCTATTGGTTATTGACTGGAGACGTGTCTCGGTCCTGTCTACATAGTTCTCGAACCCGTAGGGTCCGCACGCTTAACGTTTCGATGACAGTTATATTATGAGTTTATATGTTTTGATGTACCGAAGGTTGTACGGAGTCCCGGATGTGATCACGGACATGACGAGGAGTCTCGAAATGGTCGAGACATGAAGATTGATATATTGGATGACTATATTCGGACACCGGAATGGTTCCGGGGGTTATCGGATATATACCGGAGTACCGGTGGGTTACCGGAACCCCCCGGAGGCTATTGGGCCTCATGGGCCCAATTGGTGGAAGAGGAGAGGCGGCCAAGGGGCAGCCGCGCGCCCCTCCCCCCAAGTCTGAATTGGACAAGGAGGGGGCGGCGCCCCCCCTTTCCTTTCCCCCTCTCTCCTTCCTTCTCCTCTCCTAGTCCAACAAGGAAGGGAGGGAATCCTACTCCCGGTGGGAGTAGGACTCCTCCTGGCGCGCCTCCTCCTGGCCGGCCGCACCTCCCCCCTTGCTCCTTTATATGCGGGGGCAGGGGGGCACCCTAGACACAACAATTGATCGTTTGATCTTTTAGCCGTGTGCGGTGCCCCCTCCACCATAGTCCACCTCGATAATACTGTAGCGGTGCTTAGGCGAAGCCCTGCGTCGGTAGAACATCATCATCATCACCACGCCGTCGTGCTGACGAAACCCTCCCTCAACACTCGGCTGGATCGGAGTTCGAGGGACGTCATCGGGCTGAACATGTGCTGAACTCGGAGGTGCCATGCGTTCGATACTTGATCGGTCAGATCGTGAAGACGTACGACTACATCAACCGCGTTGTGCTAACGCTTCCGCTTTCGGTCTACGAGGGTACGTGGACAACACTCTCCCCTCTCGTTGTTATGCATCACCATGATCTTGCGTGTGCGTAGGATTTTTTTAAAATTACTACGTTCCCCAACAGTGGTATCAGAGCCTGGTTTTATACGTTGATGTTATATGCACGAGTAGAACACAAGTGAGTTGTGGGCGATATAAGTCATACTGCTTACCAGCATGTCATACTTTGGTTCGGCGGTATTGTTGGATGAAGCGGCCCGGACCGACATTACGCGTACGCTTACGCGAGACTGGTTCTACCGACGTGCTTTGCACACAGGTGGCTGGCGGGTGTCAGTTTCTCCAACTTTAGTTGAACCGTGTGTGGCTACGCCCGGTCCTTGCGAAGGTTAAAACAGCACCAACTTGACAAACTATCGTTGTGGTTTTGATGCGTAGGTAAGAACGGTTCTTGCTAAGCCCGTAGCAGCCACGTAAAATTTGCAACAACAAAGTAGAGGACGTCTAAATTGTTTTTGCAGGGCATGTTGTGATGTGATATGGTCAAGACATGATGCTAAATTTTATTGTATGAGATGATCATGTTTTGTAACCGAGTTATCGGCAACTGGCAGGAGCCATATGGTTGTCGCTTTATTGTATGCAATGCAATCGCCCTGTAATGCTTTACTTTATCACTAAGCGGTAGTGATAGTCATAGAAGCATAAGATTGGCGAGACGACAACGATGCTACGATGAAGATCAAGGTGTCGCGCCGGTGACGATGGTGATCATGATGGTGCTTCGGAGATGGAGGTCACAAGCACAAGATGATGATGGCCATATCATATCACTTATATTGATTGCATGTGATGTTTATCTTTTATGCATCTTATCTTGCTTTGATTGACGGTAGCATTATAAGATGATCCCTCACTAAATTATCAAAGTATAAGTGTTCTCCCTGAGTATGCACCGTTGCGAAAGTTCTTCGTGCTGAGACACCACGTGATGATCGGGTGTGATAGGCTCTACGTTCAAATACAACGGGTGCAAAACAGTTGCACACGCGGAATACTCGGGTTAAGCTTGACGAGCCTAGCATATAACAGATATGGCCTCGGAACATGGAGACCGAAAGGTCGAGCGTGAATCATATAGTAGATATGATCAACATAGTGATGTTCACCGTTGAAACTACTCCATCTCACGTGATGATCGGACATGGTTTAGTTGATATGGATCACGTGATCACTTAGAGGATTAGAGGGATGTCTATCTAAGTGGGAGTTCTTAAGTAATATGATTAATTGAACTTAAATTTATCATGAACTTAGTACCTGATAGTATCTTGCTTGTCTATGTTGATTGTAGATAGATGGCCCGTGCTGTTGTTCCGTTGAATTTTAATGCGTTCCTTGAGAAAGCAAAGTTGAAAGATGATGGTAGCAATTACACGGACTGGGTCCGTAACTTGAGGATTATCCTCATTGCTGCACAGAAGAATTACATCCTGGAAGCACCGCTGGGTGCCAGGCCTGCTGCCGATGCAACTGACGACATTAAGAACATCTGGCAGAGCAAAGCTGATGACTACTCGATAGTTCAATGTGCCATGCTTTACGGCTTAGAACCGGGACTTCAACGACGTTTTGAACGTCATGGAGCATATGAGATGTTCCAGGAGTTGAAGTTAATATTTCAAGCAAATGCCCGAATTGAGAGATATGAAGTCTCCAATAAGTTCTACAACTGCAAGATGGAGGAGAATAGTTCTGTCAGTGAGCATATACTCAAAATGTCTGGGTATAATAATCAATTGATTCAACTGGGAGTTAATCTTCCGGATGATAGCGTCATTGACAGAATTCTCCAATCACTGCCACCAAGCTACAAGAGCTTCGTGATGAACTATAACATGCAAGGGATGGATAAAACGATTCCCGAGCTCTTCGCAATGCTAAAGGCTGCGGAGGTAGAAATCAATAAGACCACCAGTTTCAAGAAAAAGGGCAAAGGGAAGAAGAAGGGGAACTTCAAGAAGAACAGCAAGCAAGTTGCTATTCAGGAGAAGAAACCCAAGTCTGGACCTAAGCCTGAGACTGAGTACTTCTACTGCAAGCAGACTGGTCACTAGAAGCGGAGCTGCCCCAAGTATTTGGCGGATAAGAAGGATGGCAAGGTGAAAAAAGGTATATGTGATATACATGTTATTGATGTGTACCTTACTAATGCTCACAGTAGCACCTGGGTATTTGATACTGGTTCTGTTGCTAATATTTGCAACTCAAAACAGGGGCTACGGATTAAGCGAAGATTGGCTAAGGACGAGGTGACGATGCGCGTGGGAAATGGTTCCACACTCGATGTAATCGCGGTCGGCACGCTACCTCTACATCTACCTTCGGGATTAGTTTTAGACCTAAATAATTGTTATTTGGTGCCAACGTTAAGCATGAACATTATATCTGGATCTTGTTTGATGCGAGACGGTTATTCATTTAAATCAGAGAATAATGGTTGTTCTATTTATATGAATAATATCTTTTATGGTCATGCACCCTTGAAGAGTGGTCTATTTTTGTTGAATCTCGATAGTAGTGATACACATATTCATAGTATTGAAGCCAAAAGATGCAGAGTTGATAATGATAGTGCAACTTATTTGTGGCACTGCCGTTTAGGTCATATCAGTGTAAAGCGCATGAAGTAACTCCATACTGATGGACTTTTGGAACCACTTGATTATAAATCACTTGGTAGTTGCGAACCGTGCCTCATGGGCAAGATGACTAAAACGCCGTTCTCTGGAACTATGGAGAGAGCAACAGATTTGTTGGAAATCATACATACAGATGTATGTGGTCCGATGAATGTTGAGGCTCGTGGCAGATATCGTTATTTTCTCACCTTCACAGATGATTTAAGCAGATATGGGTATATCTACTGAATGAAACATAAGTCTGAAACATTTGAAAAGTTCAAAGAATTTCAGAGTGAAGTTGAAAATCATCGTAACAAGAAAATAAAGTTTCTACGATCTGATCGTGGAGGAGAATATTTTAGTTATGAGTTTGGTCTTCATTTGAAACAATGCGGAATAGTTTCACAACTCACGGCACCCGGAACACCACAGCGTAATGGTGTGTCCGAAGGTCGTAATCGTACTCTACTAGATATGGTGCGATCTATGATGTCTCTTACTGATTTACCACTATCGTTTTGGGGTTATGCTTTAGAGACGGCCACATTCACGTTAAATAGGGCACCATCAAAATCCGTTGAGATGACGCCTTATGAACTATGGTTCGGTATGAAACCAAAGTTATCGTTTCTTAAAGTTTGGGTCTCCGATGCTTATGTGAAAAAACTTCAACCTGATAAGCTCGAACCCAAATCGGAGAAATGTGTCTTCATAGGATACCCAAAGGAGACTGTTGGGTACACCTTCTATCACAGATCTGAAGGCATGACTTTTGTTGCTAAATTCGGAATCTTTCTGGAGAAGGAGTTTCTCTCGAAAGAAGTGAGTGGGAGGAAAGTAGAACTTGATGAGGTAATTGTACCTGCTCCCTTATTGGAAAGTAGTTCATCGTAGAAACCGGTTTCTGCGATGCCTACACCAATTAGTGAGGAAGTTAATGATGATGATCATGGAACTTCAGATCAAGTTGTTACTGAACCTCGTAGGTCAACCAGAGTAAGATCCGCACCAGATTGGTACGGTAATCCTGTTCTGGAGGTTATGTTACTAGACCATGACGAACCTACGAACTATGAAGAAGCGATGGTGAGCCCAGATTCCGCAAAATGGCTTGAGGCCATGAAATCTGAGATGGCATCCATGTATGAGAACAAAGTGTGGACTTTGGTTGACTTGCCCGATGATCGGCAAGCCATTGAGAATAAATGGATCTTCAAGAAGAAGACTGACGCTGACGGTAATGTTACTATCTATAAAGCTCGACTTGTTGCAAAAGGTTTTCGACAAGTTCAAGGGATTGACTACGATGAGACCTTCTCACCCGTAGCGATGCTTAAGTCTGTCCGAATCATGTTAGCAATTGCCGCATTTTATGATTATGAAATTTGGCAAATGGATGTCAAAACTGCATTCCTGAATGGATTTCTGGAAGAAGAGTTGTATATGATGCAACCGGAAGGTTTTGTCGATCCAAAGGGAGCTAACAAAGTGTGCAAGCTCTAGCGATCCATTTATGGACTGGTGCAAGCCTCTCGGAGTTGGAATAAACGCTTTGATAGTGTGATCAAAGCATTTGGTTTTGTACAGACTTTTGGAGAAGCCTGTATTTACAAGAAAGTGAGTGGGAGCTCTGTAGCATTTCTAATATTATATGTGGATGACATATTGCTGATTGGAAATGATATATAATTTCTGAATAGCATAAAGGGATACTTGAATAAGAATTTTTCAATGAAAGACCTCGGTGAAGCTGCGTATATATTGGGCATCAAGATCTATAGAGATGGATCAAGACGCTTAATTGGACTTTCACAAAGCACATACCTTGACAAAGTTTGAAGAAGTTCAAAATGGATCAAGCAAAGAAAGGGTTCTTGCCTGTGTTACAAGGTGTGAAGTTGAGTAAGACTCAATGCCCGACCACTGCAGAAGATAGACAGAAGATGAAAGATGTTCCCTATGCTTCAGCCATAGGCTCTATCATGTATGCAATGCTGTGTACCAGACCTGATGTGTGCCTTGCTATAAGTTTAGCAGGGAGGTACCAAAGTAATCCAGGAGTGGATCACTGGACAGCGGTCAAGAACATCCTGAAATACCTGAACAGGACTAAGGATATGTTTCTCGTTTATGGAGGTGACGAAGAGCTCATCGTAAATGGTTACGTTGATGCAAGCTTTGACACTGGTCCGGACGATTCTAAATCGCAAACCGGATACGTGTTTACATTGAACGGTGGAGCTTTCAGTTGGTGCAGTTCTAAACAAAGCGTCGTGCCGGGATCTACATGTGAAGCAGAGTACATAGCTGCTTCAGAAGCAGCAAATGAAGGAGTCTGGATGAAGGAGTTCATATCCGATCTAGGTGTCATACCTAGTGCATCGGGTCCAATGAAAATCTTTTGTGACAATACTGGTGCAATTGCCTTGGCGAAGGAATCCAGATTTCACAAGAGAACCAAGCACATCAAGAGACGCTTCAATTCCATCCGGAATTTAGTCCAGGTGGGAGACATAGAAATTTGCAAGATACATACGGATCTGAATGTTCCAGACCCTTTGACTAAGCCTCTTCCACGAGCAAAACATGATCAGCACCAAGGCTCCATGGGTGTTAGAATCATTACTGTGTAATCTAAATTATTGACTCTAGTGCAAGTGGGAGACTGAAGGATATATGCCCTAGAGGCAATAATAAAGTTATTATTTATTTCCTTATATCATGATAAATGTTTATTATTCATGCTAGAATTGTATTAACTGGAAACATAATACTTGTGTGAATACATAGACAAACAGAGTGTCACTAGTATGCCTCTACTTGACTAGCTCGTTGATCAAAGATGCTTATGTTTCCTAGCCATAGACATGAGTTGTCATTTGATTAACGGGATCACATCATTAGGAGAATGATGTGATTGACTTGACCCATTCCGTTAGCTTAGCACTCGATCGTTTAGTATGTTGCTATTGCTTTCTTCATGACTTATACATGTTCCTATGACTATGAGATTATGCAACTCCCGTTTACCGGAGGAACACTTTGTGTGCTACCAAACGTCACAACGTAACTGGGAGATTATAAAGGTGCTCTACAGGTGTCTCAAAGGTACTTGTTGGGTTGGCGTATTTCGAGATTAGGATTTGTCACTCCGATTGTCGGAGAGGTATCTCTGGGCCCTCGCGGTAATGCACATCACTTAAGCCTTGCAAGCATTGCAACTAATGAGTTAGTTGTGGGATGATGTATTACGGAACGAGTAAAGAGACTTGCCGGTAACGAGATTGAACTAGGTATTGAGATACCAACGATCGAATCTCGGGCAAGTAACATACCGATGACAAAGGGAAAAACATATGTTGTTATGCGGTCTGGCCGATAAAGATCTTCGTAGAATATGTGGGAGCCAATATGAGCATCCAGGTTCCGCTATTGGTTATTGATCAGAGATGTGTCTCAGTCATGTCTACATAGTTCTCGAACCCGTAGGGTCCGCACGCTTAACGTTTCGATGACAGTTATATTATGAGTTTATATGTTTTGATGTACCGATGGTTGTTCGGAGTCCCAGATGTGATCACGGACATGTCGAGGAGTCTCGAATGGTCGAGACATGAAGATTGATATATTGGATGACTATATTCGGACACCGGAATGGTTCTAGGGGTTATCGGATATATACCGGACTACCGGGGGTTACCGGAACCGCCCCCCCCCGGAGGCTATTGGGCCTCATGGGCCCAATTGGTGGAAGAGGAGAGGCGGCCAAGGGGCAGCCGCGCGCCCCTCCCCCCAAGTCCGAATTGGACAAGGAGGGGGCGGCGCCCCCCCTTTCCTTTCCCCCTCTCTCCTTCCTTCTCCTCTCCTAGTCCAACAAGGAAGGGAGGGAATCCTACTCCCGGTGGGAGTAGGACTCCTCCTGGCGCGCCTCCTCCTGGCCGGCCGCACCTCCCCCTTGCTCCTTTATATACGGGGGCAGGGGGCACCCTAGACACAACAATTGATCGTTTGATCTTTTAGCCGTGTGTGGTGCCCCCCTCCACCATAGTCCACCTCGATAATACTGTAGCGGTGCTAAGGCGAAGCCCTTCGTCGGTAGAACATCATCATCGTCACCACGCCGTCGTGCTGACGAAACTCTCCCTCAACACTCGGCTGGATCAGAGTTCGAGGGACGTCATCGGGCTAAACGTGTGCTGAACTCGGAGGTGCCGTGCATTCGGTACTTGATCGGTCGGATCGTGAAGACGTACGACTACATCAACCGCGTTGTGCTAACGCTTCCGCTTTTGGTCTACGAGGGTACATGGACAACACTCTCCCCTCTTGTTGCTATGCATCACCATGATCTTGTGTGTGCATAGGAATTTTTTTGAAATTACTACGTTCCCCAACACCACCCCCCTCCCTCCCTCCCCCCTCCCCCCAAAAAAAAGGACGACGACAGAATAAGTTTGCGCTTCCATGATTCGGATTGAAATATCTGGCGGCCCCAATTCCAGCCCTGCAAAATCTCCCTTCTCCACAGTCCCCTTCCGCGCCCAGATTGCTCAAATCCCCAATTCGGCGCCAACCCAAGCAAAGTTCGAGTCGCCCCTCGTCTCATCTCTTTCCCCACCTCTGTGTCGGACGACAACGACGAAGATGATGGTCGCGCTTCACCACCGCACCGGAGCTACCTCATCTACGCCCTCGTCCACCGCACCGGGTGGTCCACCGACAATGTCGGCCGCCGCATCCGACGTGCTTCACAGACACCGACTTCCACCGCATCAGGTGCGCTTCACCGATGTCGTCTCCCACCTCACCGAGGCTACTTCACCGAGCACATCGTCGCACCTCCGCCCCCTGAGGCCGTTGGGGCTTCACCAACGGTCTCGTCCACCGCATTGTAGTGCTCCGCTGCCACACAAGATCTGCATCTGTGCGCTGCCGGCCAACGCCAGCTCATCACCCTCAATGGCTCTGAAGTGACCCACACTCTAGCTAGGCGAGCATGCCCAAACGCCGGCCCGAACTAGGTATCAACACATCACTCCCTTGTGCACTGTTCCGACGATGTTTGGATATCCTTTCACTGCTCTCTTAGCTTACACGCCTATGCAACTATGACTTTAACTCTTATTTCTTCTGGAGATATCATCTGAAACAAGAAAAACCCATTTTTTAGCGAAGCATGACGGCGCTACGGGATCTGGTACACATCCTGCACACCCGTATAACCTTGTAAGTATCTGTCCTCCGGTACAACACCAAGGTCGATTCCTCTTATTTGATCAACCATTCGCCGTGTCAAAAATGCAGAGGGGGATGCAAGGAGCACAAGGCCTGCACATCCAAGCAAGTGGTAACATGGACTTGTACATGGAACATCCCAAGCGCAAGCAGAGCTGTAGTGAGCCTGTACAATGAGCTAGCGTAAGTCTCTCCATTTCATTTAATTCGTACTGGCATGCGTGTATGATTTGTGTGCAGTGGTGGATCCACGAATTCAAGTTACCAGGGGCGAACATTTAACTTAAAAAATACGAAGGCACTTGCACTCTGGAAATCAACATAACTTGAGAAATGGGAAGCTACATGCACTTTGAAAACCAGCTAATGATCCAAAGTAGTTCAGATTATAAAACATTAAATGATGCAAGCACCAAAAAACACAAAATGCAACATGGTGTACAAGGACTACTAACATGGTCTGTACCTACTTGAATTATTCGTTCTCTGGCTGAAAATATCAAAGTGTAATTGCACCTATAACCAGTGCGCAAACTACATATCAATATATCTATCCTGGACAAGTATGCCAATAGTTTCAGACAACAGATTAGAAAAGTATTTATGCTACGTTGTCATGATACGGGGACTTTCTGGTAGATGGCCTCGACATTTCCTCAAGCCATTAAAATGTACTATAATTTGCTTGTCATCAATGCCTGCAAATCTCTATGTCTCTCTCAACATAGCAGACCATCATTAGACACTAAATCCTTCAATGGGAGCTTGCAATATGCTTGCATTAGATCCCTCATTAGACACTATATGTTCATCACCAGGAGCGTGTAAAATGTTTGCATCAAATCCTTCATTAGCAGTCTATTCATTAGACACTTCAGGCTCAAGAACAACATGAGATTGTATGTTTGCACCGGAAACTTGATTAGATACATCAGATTCAGTCAGTTCAGTATTGATTGCGGGAGTTATAAAATAAGCAGAAATTGGTTTCATTTTCTCATAGATTCCCTACATACAAGCAGTTTTACAGCACCGTCAGCTTTAACTATTGGCCTGAAATTGAATAGTTTAATTAGATATAATCAGGGATGTGATGTACCTGCTCATTGTGCATGCTACTCTTGCAAGCTGCGACTGTCCGTTTGCGCAAGCTCGATGCCATGCCCGTGCTGCCGCCGCTGCCTCCCACGCAGGCTACACCCAGGGTTGGATCTTTATCTTCTTGTCCTTTCGTTTGATTGAAGCCCATCGACCGCCCTCCAACAAGGGCGTGAGGAAGTGCTGTGTTGGTCTATCCAGCGGCGGCTAGGTTAGGAGCGAACTAGACTGGAGGCTGGAGCGAACGAATTGGGATTTTTCCTGCTGTAGATCGATATGGGAGGCGCTCGTTTGGGACGCGAGCCTGCTATAGGGCCTGCCTTGCACTTACGTTATTGGCCCATCCAAATTGAAACATTTTTCTTCATTTTTTACATTGCCTGCTTGTTCGTTGGGCCGAACAAAACTAGCCCCGGCCAACCTGGACGACTCAAACTAGGTGCACACTTTCCAGCCACCCGAGGCAGCAGCCCATACCAGCCCCTATGGTGGCGTCGCCCCTTTTGTGTGTATGATTGGTGTAGTGAAAAATATTCCAGTGGCGCTTTTGATTTACCCACAGAATGGTTGAAGTGCTTGTTTCTATGAATTGAGTTCGCCAGTAATGTGAAGGATGACGGTCTTTTCATCCTATTGTAGATTTCTTAGATCTCGATATGCCAAATTTAATCGCATGAAATATAAAATAAAAGCCAGTGTGATGTGTGTGGCTACAAATAGTCTGACTACACGTCCTCATATAACATATCAAGGATGCACCATCTTACCAGATTAACCATTCCACTTACCAATGTAGTGTGGGAAGAAAGAAGTATTGGGACTGCGTATCCAAGCAATTGATGCCATGGACTCCTTCGTAGAACCTTGTAAGCGAAAAAGAAGTTGTAGTGTGCCTGTACAAAGAGCTAGCGTAAGTTCAGTTATCTGCTTCTCGGAATTTTAGTTAGCCACTTATTGCAAAATTGTTCAATTACGTTGCTTGGCTTAATTTAGTTTGCTACTGATTACATATGCCATAGCTTGTTAATCCTATTATAGACTGCGCCTATCTATGTGTTTGATACTTACTGTTAAGAATTACCTATTTGCTTGAACTTAAATAGCTACTTAAGCACGTAGATAGCTGGCCATATGTACTTCTAGGGTGCAGCAGAATTCACGTGTAATTTACGTTCTGATATCCTGTTTGTTTAAATGGTTTGCTGTTATCACTTGTAGCACTAGTAATGTTTGCATGTTCATAGATAGATAACTGTCAGGTTTATATGAGGGACACCATCTTTTTAACTTATATATGTGTTGGAATCATTTTGCTTACATCAAAGAAATTTACAGATGTCTGTGTTGCAGGTAAACGATACCGACTTGTTACTTTAATACGTTGCCAAGAACTTGTTAGTTTTACTAGTTCATGTGTAATTAAATACGTTGCCAAAACCGGTTAGTTTTACTAGTTTGATGTTAGTTTCTTATGGCTCTTGCAAAACTTTATTTATTGATTGCTAACATTCAAGTTTGCAGGATCCAACTGAAACTCCGTTGGCACAACAGGTATGTTTTCAGAAACTTCCTTATTTACCTGGTTTGCTGCTGTAACTTGTTGCTGTAATCATCTTTCCAACTTCAAGTTTTCAGGATCGAATTGGAAGTCCAATTGCATAGCAGGTACATTTTCAAAAATATATTTGTGTAACAGGTTTGCTGCTGTAACTTGTTGCTCTAATCAAGTTACTGACTACTCAACTTTTCAGGATCCAAGAGAAACTCCAATGCCACAACAGGTTCCTTTTGCAAAACTTGTTTGTTTAACTGCTTTGCTGCTGCAACCGGTTGCTCTAATCACGTTACTGGCTACTCAACTTTTCAGGATTCAAGAGAAACTCCAATGCCACAACAGGTACCTTTTGCAAAACTTGTTTGTTTAACTGGTTTGCTGCTGCAACAACTGGTTACAATGATGTTAATAACTACTTTTCAGCATCCAATTGAAACTCTTTAATTCCTTGTTTGTTTAACTGGTTTGCTGTTATAACTCCCAGTTGAGATGTTTTGCTAACTTCAACTTTTCGGAATCCAATCGGAACTTTAATGGAAAAACAGGTTAGCCCAAGATCAAAGAGCGATGTCCCCATGGACGTTGTATCATCCCACAGCAGTGGCACCAGCCCAATCGTGCATCATGAATTGCCAACTGCTGATGCTCTAGAGGCTAAACTAGTGGTAGAAAGAGATTCTGCTTCTGCACTTAGAGATGAAGTTGACATGTTGAGGAAGCAAACAGCACAATCACAAGCAGTACTCAAGACAACCATTAAATATTTGGTGGATTTCAAAACGAAGCAAGCTGAGACTGACTGCATTGTTAAGGTCCTGAAGGAAAAATGGAAATTAAATTCCCACTTGGTAAATCATAGGTGAAATGTTCTTTCCATCATTCAATAACCTTTGTGTTGTTTGTTCATGTAATCAATCAAACCATTTGTTTTAGAGATCATGTAATAATTGTTTTTTGTTTTTTGGTTTGTAATTTTATTTGAGCACAAGTCTATATTAATTGATAAGACTCGGAGACATTTCATTTTGGTTGCTGTGCCAGACCTACAAATATGCCAATCGGGCTGAATGTGCATTCAGCAATAATAGTAGTATAGATGGACCATAAGTGGCACGCATCGGAAAGGGCAAAGATGTTGTAGTAGCTTCGCTAAAAAAAGGATGTTGCTCTAGCAAAAAAAGTACAACGGCCTGGCTTATGTATGTTAGTTGATATTATTGATCCATATACTCTATAAGTGTTTATATGTCTATTAGTTATGTACATTCTTGGTTGATTGACTCGGTATTGAATCTTGATACATCGCTTGTGTACATATCTAAATGGGAGTACACATTATGCTGCGTGTGACATTTGAGTTGGACATAAAGTGCTCCAAATATTCGAATTCACCTTAAACTGGATTCTAGCTTCTGAATTTGAGTATCGGCATTTGTAAATCATATTCATATATGACAGTGGAATACATCTTTGTCGTGCTTTTGAAGATATATAAAAACACGGAGAATGATTTATAAAGATTCGTATAGGAATACAAAATGGATTCGAATTTAGTTGCCAGGGTAAACGTGGATGCTTATTGTCCCAAAATTAGAAAGAAGCGGCAAAATGTCCACTCCCACGTCGGCTGCCCGCAGCCAAGTGTTTGGGAGATGGAAATTACTGTCTACCCACTACACGGACAATCCATCGGCCCGATTTCCACTGCTTTCAATAGGGGTAGGTTAGTAACTTCAATTAGACGTGACACGACCGCCTCTGAGCCCATTCCGACACGGTGGGCGCCAAACATGGGCGGCAAAACACATTTGATTCAAGCTCGTTCGAAAGACCTCTGTTTCTCCCTCCATTTCCCCATTCATACACGGTGGGCGGCAAAACAAACTCGACTCGGCCAAAATCGATGTAGGCAAATATTTTCAATAGGGGCAGGTTTGTAACTTCACTCAGACATGACACAACCGCCCTACCTGTCAGCCATGTTCATACACCGTGGGCGCCAACCATGGGCGCCAAAACACCCTCTCCTCGCCCGAAATCGCTCTGGGCAAATATTGGCGAGATGCGAGATTACCGTCGTATCCCCAACCGACGAGACGTCCAAATTTTAAATGGGGGCTAAGTTCGTAACTTTCCCATATTTCAGACAGGCGCGTCCCAAAAACATGGTTCCCAATACCTCTCCCTCCATTTTCCCATTCATACACCGTCCGCGCTAGAACACCATCCCCACACCAGCCTCCTCCGTCCGCCACCCCATCCATCACCGCCGTCCTCCACCCCATCCATCGCCACCGTCCTCCACCATGTCGGAGCGCCTACCAAGACCGTGTCGTCCATTGCTAGAGATGGACGTTTCTCGTCCACGGCGATGGACCAAAAGCCTTGCCTTGCATCCTCTCGCTTCATCGGCGCCGTCGTCCGCTTTGCTGGGGCCGCTCACAAGACCTTCTCTTCCACCGCAACGGGACTTATCCCCTAATGCACCCGTCTACCGTCGCAGATCTGCTTCAACGCCACCGACAGCCGCGCATCCCCGATGCCTACACGGCGCCGCAAGAGAGGTGGTACTTCATATCAACTTTTTGATCTCAACCAGAAAATAGATCGTAACTTGGTTACTCTACTTTCTTTTCAGCTCTTAGAATTTAGTTCTTAGTTTGAAGAAAACAATGGATGCTAAATATCATTTCTCTAGTTTGCAGCTTTAAATCTGCCATGGCACAGTCATAATACGGTTTAATTGATCATGCTTAGGGTTTAATTGATCATGTTGGTTCCGTGGTGGTTCCTTTAATAGAAATCGGAGGGGAAACCCTCTTTTGCTAAAAAAAATGCTTAGGGTTTCCCCC
Source organism: Triticum aestivum (assembly GCF_018294505.1). NCBI lineage: Eukaryota > Viridiplantae > Streptophyta > Magnoliopsida > Poales > Poaceae > Triticum > Triticum aestivum. The sequence continues at coordinate 415,856,534 of NC_057814.1, read as the reverse complement.
TTTTATGATCACTATACGATCAGAATACGTGCTTCGTGCCATAATAGCACTGCTCCACCCATCAAGCTAAACAACCTTAGTTGTTCAAATACGAATTTGATATTATTAAAACAGAGTCGTTTAATTGGTCAGCTAAATGTTCCTAATTTAGTTTCGAAAATGCATGTTCGCCGCTCGGGTGTGTATCTCTACAAGGTGCCCACGGTGGGCCGGCCCACTGGGATTTTGGGTCGTCCCAGGCCCCGATTCCCCTCTAATCTGCTGCGTGCTTCCGATCTCTATTCGCCCCCAGCCGCCTACACTACTAGGAAAAGGGATATAGATGGAATGGCCACTAATGGCGCACCAGACATGTGGTGCGCCATTGCTATGTAGCAGTGGTGCACCATGTGCTGGTGCGCCATTAGTGTGAAATACACTAATGGCGCACCAGACACACGGTGCGCCATTAGTAACATTTTTTTTATTTTTCCAGACATACTAATGGCGCACCAGAGCACAGTGCGCCATTACTAGTTCTAACTAGTAATGGCGCACCAGCCACATAGTGCGCCACTACAATATTTTTTTATTTTTTACTTTTTTGCAAAACTACTAATGGCGCACCTGGGGACAGTGCGCCATTACTAGTTTAAGCTAGTAATGGCGCGATGTTCCCTGGTGCGCCATTAGTGTCTTTTTTGCAAAACTACTAATGGCGCACCACCGGCAGGTGCGCCATTAGTAACCAGGGTTACTAATGGCGCATTAGGTGGTGGTGCGCCATTACTAACCTGGGACGAGCTAGATATTTTGGACAGCCACACCTACCCACTCACTTTCCCCACTTCATTCTCTCCTCCTCCTCCTCCAAGCTTGTCTCGGCTGCCTCCTCCTCCTCACCTCATTTGCACCATAAATTCATCCAAATTAAGTGGTTAAACCCCCTTTTTTTGATAGGTAAGTAAGGGGGAAGCTATCTTTGTGTTGTTCTCCCTCCAACAACGTGCACATGCACTTTTTATGTCCTAGCTAGATCTATGTATGTTTGTGGTGTTGCATATGTTTGTGGTGTTGCATATATGTTTGTGTTTGCAGGTACCGGTATTTGAAATGCGATAGTTGCCAATATTTTGCCGGAATGTTGATTCATTTCCGTTTCAGCGAGAATTTTGGCACTATGCATTCTTTTTGGTCCTATTTTTAAGGAAAGTCATGCCAAATTTTTTCTTGGTTCTAAAATATCATTTTGCTCTACCCCACAGGCGACCATGGTCCGCACGATGACCGAAGGCATCGTGAATAGGTTTTTGAGCTCCGTGAAGGCCGAGATGCTTGAAAAGAACGAGACGGAGATAAGATGTCCGTGTCGAAGATGCAAGCTGAAGAGCCTTATTGCGGACCCGGATTCCGGGCAGGTGCGGGACCACCTACTCTTGCATGGTTTCATGGATGGCTATCGGTGGCAAGGTGATGAAGATGACTATGAAGTCGTCCATGGGGGTCGGGCAAGAAATGAGGATGGGCAGCAAGACAACCACCGCGGCTCGGGCGGGCGAGAACACGAAGAATCTCCAGGACATGATCACGACGGTGATGCTGTACATAGTCATCATGTAGAAGATGCCGGACATGATGATGAGTAAGATGCGGGAGCAGACGAAGGGCATGATCATGAAGATGAAGATGCCGTCGGAGCAGACGACGATGGAAAATCGATGGGCTGGGTGCAGGACCCTCATATTCAAGAGCTGCTTCTCAAGCAGACGGATAACGCAAGAGCTGCCGCCCGAGAGAAAGCCAAGCTGGATCAACTGGAGATAGACGCGGTTACTCCATTGTATGAAGGATGTAGGCCCGAGGATACCCGCCTGAAAGTAACACTCATGGCTCTGGAGATGAAGGTAAAACACAAAATGACCAACGCCTGCTTCGACGAGAACATGTCATTCTGGCACGAACGTCTTCCCAAGGGGAACAAGTGCCCGACCAGTTTCGAGGAGGCGAAGAAAATCGTGTGTCCTCTGGATTTACCGCACGTGAAATACCATGTGTGCATGAACAATTGCATCATTTATCGGGACGAGCACGCGGAGTCTACCATATGTCCGGTGTGCGGCGTCACTCGATACAAGAAGAGGAAGAAAGCTCCTCGAAAAGTGGTGTGGTACTTTCCGATCACTCCTCGTCTGCAGCGGTATTTCGCGGACCCTAAGGTAGCAAAGCTCCTACGTTGGCACGCGGATAGGGGGGAGAAGAAGCGAGAAGATGACGCAAATGATCCGGAGATAAATAAAAAAGACAAGATGCTGAGTCACCCTAAGGATGGGAGCCAGTGGCAAGCGTTGAACTTCGAACACCCAGAATTTGGGAACGATCCAAGGAACATCGTGCTGGGCGCGAGCACCCATGGAGTCAATCCGTTTGGCAGACAGAGAAGCACACATAGCACCTGGCCTGTGTTTGTGTGGATGTACAACCTTCCCCCTGGTTGTGCATGAAGAGGAAGTACATTCACATGAGTATGCTAATTGAAGGGCCGAAACAACCAGGGAACGACATCAATCTGTATCTGGGGCTGCTGAAAGAGGAGCTAGACTCGCTGTGGAAAATGCCAGCCAATACGTGGGACGTCGCAGAGAAAGAATATTTCCCTATGAGAGCCGCACTGCTCACGACGGTGCACGACTATCTCGGTTACGGATATCTCGCGGGGCAGGTGGTCCACGGATTTTCTGGATGCGTCAGGTGCATGGATGACACAACGTATCGCCAGCTAGATAGAGATCCCGGGTCTTTGAAAACCGTGTTCATGGGACATCGAAGGTGGCTTCGCGATGATGACCCGTGGAGGAAACGCAAGGATCTGTTCGATGGTGAAACTGAACCCTGAAGACGCCCGCGTACGAGGAGCGGCGAGGAAATAGACGAGTTGTTGAAAAATTGGAAAGATTGCCCACTACCAGGAAAGAATCAAAAGGCGCCAGAGCCGGGAAAGAAGCGAAAGCTTAAGGCGCCAGAGCCACTGCTGAAGGTATGGAAAACGAGGTCTGTTTTCTGGGACTTGCCGTACTGGAAGATCCACCGTGTGCCTCAGAGCCTTGATGTCATGCATATCACGAAGAACGTGTGCGAGAGTCTGCTTGGTACCCTGCTCAACATGCCAGAGAGGACCAAAGATGGGCCGAAAGCAAGGGCAGACTTGAAATCAATGGGCATCAGGGAGGAGCTTCACGCTAATGATGATGATGATGATGATGAGGCGAAGCAGGACACGGAAAGTCGTTGCAAAGGCAAAAAGGCGAAGAAGACCGGAAATGACTTCCCTCCCACGCGCTTCACTCTAAGTCAGGAGGAGATCGATCAGTTTTTCACCTGCCTCGTAGGAGTAAAACTTCCTTACGGTTACGCGGGGAAGATAAGCAGATACCTAGACTCAACGAAGCAGAAGTTCAGCGGGATGAAGTCTCACGACTGTCACGTGCTGATGACGCAGATACTTCCAGTTGCAATCCGTGGGATCATGGACGCGCACGTCCTTGAAACGCTATTTGGCCTATGCAACTTTTTCGACGTCATCTCTCGGAAGTCGGTTGGCTTGAGCCAACTCAGAAGGCTACAGGAAGAGATCGTGGTGATATTGTGCGAGCTTGAGATGTACTTCCCGCCCGCATTCTTCGACGTTATGGTGCATCTGCTGTGCCATATCGTGGAGGATATCATCCAACTCGGGCCGATGTTCCTGCACAGCATGATGCCGTTCGAAAGGATGAATGGTGTCATCAAAGGATACGTTCGCAACATGTCACGTCCAGAGGGAAGCATAGCCAGGGGCTTTCTGACCGAAGAGTGCATCTCCTACTGCACGAATTATCTAGGCATCGAGAACCCCGTTGGTCTGCTCGTCAACAGGCACCTCGGCAGGCTCGCTGGATGGGGTCACCGTGAGGGTCGCCGCGAAATGCATGTCGACTTCGATGGTCGACTCGCCGACTTTGAAAGAGCAAACCTAGTCGCGCTACAACACATAGACGTGGTCGATCCTTGGGTGGTGGAGCACAAAACGTTTATTGAGAAGACGTACAATGATCGAGGCCAACAGAGGACGGATGGAGATATAATCAAAGAGCACAACTCATGTTTCATGCGTTGGTTCAAGCAGAAGCTTCTGTCGTACCCTTTACATGAGGATTCTTCCGCGGAAGAACAACTCATATTCGCCTTGTCACAGGGCGCCGAGCACAACCTGATGACGTATGAGGCGTATGATATCAACGGCTATACATTCTACACCGAGGACAAGGACATGAAGAGCAATGGTTATCAGAACTCCGGGGTAACGATGGAATCCTACACCGGTAACGACAAGGACAGATACTACGGAAGGATCGAGGAGATCTGGGAGCTGAGCTACGCTGGAGAGAAGGTCTCGATGTTCCATGCCAGATGGGCCAAGAGCGTCATAAAAGAAGACCGGTATTTCACCACCATGGTTATACCCGAAGCCAAATCCAAGACCGCAGGCGCGAATGTCACCGCGAAAAATGAGCCATGGGTACTGGCTTCCCAAGTGGACCAATGCTTCTTCATTACCGACCCGCCAAAGCCCAGTCGTGTTGTCGTGAGGAGAGGCAAAAGGAAGATCATCGGAATGGATGGAGTCGCCAATGAGCAAGACTTCGATAAGTACGGCGACCCGAAGATGGAACATGACGACGACGATGAAGTATCAGCATACACCACAAGAAGAAGCAGGACCACCCTACCTAAAGGACGTCCGTTCAAGAGAAGAACTCCATTTATGAATAATAAGGGCAAGAAGATTGTGAACAGATAGCTAGCTAAGATCGATTATATTTAAACTGTAGTCTTCATTTCTCGATTGTATTTCATGGGCACTTTTTGAACTCATGAATGTTTTTAAATTTCATGGACACTCGATCTCAACCCCCCTCCATCTCGATCGCTATCCCACCTCGCCAGATCCGGTCCCCCTCGCCGGCGAGCACCCCCCGCACCATCTCCCCCGCTCCACCGGCCGCCGCCGTCGACCCCCCGCATCCTCCCCCACTCCACCGCCGCCGACGACCCACCGCACCCTCCCCCGCTACACCGCCGCCGAGCACCCCCCGCACCCTCTCCCCCTCACCCTCCCCGGCCCGCTCCACCGTCACAAATGAATGCAACTAAAGTTGCAAAAAAACAAACTTGATTATATTTTCAAATAACAAATTTGATGATATTTTCAAATAATAAATTTGATGATATTTTCAAATAATAAATTTGATGATATTTTTTAAAAAATTATTACTGTTTTTATAAAAAAAATATTACTGTTATGATTTAAACAAGTTTGAACATATTTAAACACAAATAAATATCAAACAGCATTTTAAATGCATAAAAACAAAAATTGGGGAGCCTGGGAATCGAACCTAGGACCTCCTAGTGTGTGTGCTGCGTGCTGACCAGCTGGGCTAGTGGGCGTGTTCTGATGGAGATAGGGTTAGGTGGAATATAACCTGACCAGTCGGGCTAGTAATTTCTAATGGCGCACCAGGGTGAGGTGCGCCATTGCTATCGTCGTACTTATGGCGCACTTGGGGGAGGTGCGCCATTAGATAGACATCCCGCACTCCACCTATTCCCCTCGCACTGTGGCCTCCCTCCCTCCCTCGCCAGATCCCCCACTCGACCCCAACCGTACGCCGCCGCCCCCTTGCTCCGCCCCCTCCGTCTGCCGCGCCTACACGCCGTCGGCGACGCCGCCGCCGTTGTGGTCTTGCGCTGCCCCGACGCCGCCGCCCCGACCCCCGCGGGACTCCACCCCCGCCGCCCCCGCGCCCCCCGAACGAGATCGGCCGAGCGCTCCTCTCCTCTCCTCCTCCCTTTGACGAGCGAGGGCCTCCTCCGGCCCCTGCAGCAGCCGGCGAGCGCAGCCCCGACGTGCCCACACCCCGCCTGCCCCTGCCGTCCTCCGCCACCGGTCACCTCCACAGCAGCCGGTGAGCCAAGGGCGGTGCCGTGACCCTCGCCGCCACCTCCCGCTGTCTCTTCCTGCGCGGGGCCAGCGGCTTCTCTCCTTCGACCACGGCCTGGGGTGAGCCTCTCTTCCTTGCCTCTATGCTTCTTGTCCATGTCACTGTTCCCTGTTCCTCTCTTGTTCATGCTGCTAGTTACACGGATCAATGGATGTTAGATAGATGTATGTATGTTGATGTTAGTTAGGTATATGATGCTTGATGGATGGATGGATGAGTTGTGCTAGTTGCTTGCTAGATGGATGGATAGTAGTTTGGTTCTGTTTTTGCTGTTGTTTGGTTCTGAAGATGAGTAGCAAGTATAGTAGGAAGATGATGCATAGTAGTTTTATGTTGTTGTAGTAGTTGTAGTTGCAGATACAGTAGCAGTATCATGTGCTACAGTAACAAGTGTCATGTTGTTGTATTAGATACAGTAGCAGTATCATGTGCTGCTGAAGATGAGTAGTTGTAGGAAGATGATGCCCTAATGGAAGTGACATGAGTATTTGTCCTGCCCATCATGTTTGTTGGTTGTTTGCTGTCATGTTGTTATTACTTCCATTAGGGCATCTGTTGGTTCATTAATCTTAAGCCCTAAGTGTTGCAGGCAACAGACAGTGAGGAGCTACTGTCAAAAACTTGAGCTACTGTAAAAAAAATCAGTTATGGCATCTAGAATTATGTCAGTTTTGTTTTGTAACTAGAAGACCAAAGTGGTAGGAATTCTGTCCAAACTGTAGCTTCCAGTATTCTGTCCAAACTGAAAACTGTTAAAAAGACCATGTGTTTTTTGGTCAAAATCTGCATGTAAAACTGAAATAATCAGTCATAAAGAATATCCTCAAGACCATGTGTTTCTTGGATTTCTGTAATGATGATGGAACATTATAAAGCATTGTACTCCAGTGTGTATGAAGGATACAAAAAATTTAGCAACTTCTCTGATTTTATAAAGTTGTTCTTATATGGGTGAAACTTCACTTGTTTTTAGGCTAGTGCAGGGTGTTGCTTTATTGTGATGCCTCTGAATTACTTGTGATCACATTGAGAAAGACTTGCAAAGATGATGATCATCTTTTACAGAAAACAATTTCTGTAAACACGTCAGTAACTTTGCTAGCTTGCTGGGTTTTGTCTCCGACCATTGTGTCGTGATGAATTTGCAGGTACCCCGAGAGGCCCTTGAGTTTGCTGGAATGTCGATTAACTTCCGTTCTGGCAAATTCGGGTACTCCATCTGTCCTATTTTCAGCCAAGGTCATGCTGAAATTTTCCGTGAATTTTAGCATGACTTTGCTAAAAAATAGGACATATGGGGTACTTGCGACTAATGCATGGGCCGGGGTATCTTAGTACTTAGTTAAGTAGGATCAACTGCCCCGCCATTCTTGCTGCATTAAACCATAGGTGGCAATAGAGCCAAGTGATTAGGCCCAACTTAGAATTCTCCTTAGCATCGATAAATCCTAGATGATAAACCCAACATAGGTGGCAATAGAGCCAAGTGATTAGTGCCAAGTGATTAGGCCCAACCTAGGGTGCCTCGGCATCGATAAACCCTAAATGATGAAAACTTAACTTAGCATTTAGGGTGCCTCGGCGTCGACAAACCCTAAATGATGAAACCTTGGCTTCTATAGGGTGCCTCGGTGTCGATGAGAACCTAAATGATGTACGCTTAGGCTTTTAGGGTGCCTCGGCGTCGACAAACCCTAAATGATAAAAGCTTAGCTTTTAGGATGCCTCGGTGTCGACAAACCCTAAATGATGAGACCATGATCTTGTTCCTTGACAATAACCAACTTTTTCACCAAACTTTTTTCCTATTTAGAGCGAAACATGGCCCACAACGATGAGGCCGGCGGTTCGGGAGGCAAGCAATTCTGGGAGCTGTCCCAGGAGATGGAGGAAGAACCTCACCGCTATGAGGACGCCGCAGAAGACACCGATCTTGACTACACAACCCCTAGTGGCGTCGGGGATGACACCACTGATGGTGCCACCGAGGATGCCACCACTGATGATGGTGGCGCACGCACAGATGGCAGCCAACCAAAGAGGCAACGGAAGGACCGGCGCCGGAACGTGCTCGGCACCGTCAAGGAGGAATTTACTGAAGTGAACTCCGACGGGCATCCAACGGCGCCCAAACATGTAGTCAAGGGGTACTCGGTTCAGCTCGGGTGCATTCTCCGGAGCACTGTCTCGATCAACACCGAGAACCTAAGGCATAAGGACCGAGGGAATTTGTGCATCCTCCTCTTCACGAAGCTGCACGAACGATACATGTTCCCCGCTGAGTTTGCAAACACACGCCTCTCAGGGAATAAAGTGAACAGTGCCGCCCTCACGAGGATGAGCACGGCCCTGTCTACATGGAGAAGCACGGTGAAGGCAATGATTGAAAAAGGTGATAGTTATGACAAGATCAAGGCGAAATATCCTTTGATGAGCGAAGATGACTACAAGGAGTTCAAGATCAAGTGCGAGAGCAGCGCAACCTCCGAATCAAGTCAGTGGGGGAAAGAAATGCGGGAGTTGAACTTAGGGGTCCACCAACTCGGTCCCGGCGGTTACAGAGTGGCGGAGCCTATATGGGACAAGGAGGACGCGGTGCATGCCGAGCAAGGCCTACCGCCCCGCTTCGAGAAATTACGTGACAAGCAGACCAGGAACTTTGTCAGGGCCCGGTACAAGGAGGACCCGGTAACAAAGGAGCTTACCACGGATCCGAAGACCAGGGCGCTTGAGCTTGTTCTGGTAAGGAATACACCCCCGCGTAATTAGCTCCATATGGTTGCATTCTAATTAATGAAGCCAAATTTCTAAATGGTTCACATTCCTTCCGCAGGAGGCTGAAAGCAGTAGCGCGGGGTCGTCTCAGAGCTCCCCTTTTGACACCCCTTTAAATAGGGCGTTGAACGTAATGAAAAACAAGGATAAGCTCAGTAAGCCGTCGTCAGCTGGTCGTGTGGCCGGCAAAGGCTTGTCCACAAAATGGTCATCATACTATACCGCTGGTGGGCGAAAGGAGAAAAAGACCAGCTCGGAAAGCCAGTCGCGCGAGGTTCAAGAACTCAAGGCACAAGTGGCGCGGATTCCGGAGATTGTCCAAGAGCAAGTGCAACAACAACTGGGAATGACGCTCACCGCCATTGTGCCTACCTTGATTCAGGGGCTGACGACGTGGATTGCTGGCGGCCAACAGGGGCCTCCCCCGGTTCCCAGCTTCACGGCCAGCAACTCGCACAACGCGCAGGCGGCGCCATTGGTGTCTCCGGCGGAGGCGGTATTCGTGTCTCCGGCGCCGGCACGGGCATTGGAGCTTAATGCACCCGGCTGTACGCCGGCCGGCACCTCGCCAGCAAGCGGCCCCTCCGTCAGTTGCACGCGCACGCCCGCCGTTGGCGGTGCCTCGACATTAGCCAAGCTCGACGGCATCACGGTAACTAAGCCTCTCGGCCGATGACTTCATCTCCTTGCCTTTGACTGGGCATCCCTGACGCCCTACATGTTTTTGCAGGGCGCCACCGATGTTCCTTGCACTCTCCTGCACTTCGGGCGGCGAGTTGGTCGATGTCGCCAAGGGCAGAATCGTTCAACCGGGCAACCGCGTGTTCCACGGTAATCCGATGCCACCCACCTTGTATAGGGTTGAACTGGTTCGGGTGCTGCCAGGCTGCGACGAGTTGTTACCTCCGATTCGACCCGCTGGGGCCGACGAAGATGATGTGATCACCCTCAGCGCCTGTGTAAGCTGGCCCCTGCTTTGGCCGAAGAGCCAGATTCGTTTGGGGGCGGGGGACACCACCCCACAGACAAGACCGCCAATCGTGCCAGCGCCAAGCCATGACAAGAACGCCGCAACGCTACCGGACATGCTGGACATCCCTATGGCACAGTATCCGGACATGCATATGGCACAGGATCCGGACGACGACGACAACGACGGAGGTACATTTTCCAACGTCGATAAGTACTTTGCCGAACATGGGTACGGTGACGAGTTCTGCGGGCCTCCTTCTCAAGCACCCAACCCTGAAAAAGACGACCGCGATCTAGCTGGTACGGCGGAGAAACCCAATTGCAACAGGCGTCGTCTGGCGTTCAGTTCTCAGGAGACGCCTCCAGCTGCCGCCTTCACCGAGCCTCAGATAGCTGAGGTGCCAAATATTATCAGCCCCAACACGCTCAAGAAGGCGGCCTGTGAGCAGAACTCGATCCCATTACAGCAGATCAGGAAGAAGGGACGGAAACTGTTGAGGATATAGACCTTAGAGTCACCCGCCAGGAGGGGCCGGGTTACTCGTAGGGTCGTTGCCAGAAGCCCGGAGCCAAGTTTCAAGATAATGGGCCAGAGATGGGCTGAGACCCGGATATGGCTTAAAGCCCGTAGTTATCATCATTGTTATAGTAGACTTATAGTGTAAGGAAAGTATTGTTTAGAGTCCGAGCCGGACGCTCTTATGAGCCGGCCGGGACTCTAAGGGCTGCTGGGCGTCAGCCTCCCTATATAAAGGGAGGACCCGGCAGCGACTTAAGGGCGAAAACAACCTCATCGAGAACCGGGCATAGCTGTTTAGCTCCCTAGCGATCATAACCCTAATCAATAACACCTCGAACTGGACGTAAGCTTTTACCTTCACCGTAAGGGGCTGAACCAGTATAAACCCTCGTGTTCCTTGTCCCGCATAACCCCTTCAAGCTTCCTAGTTGCGATGGCTCCACGACTAAGTCCTAGCTTAAGGACATCTGCCGTGACAATTCCACGATAGTTGGCGCCCACCGTGGGGCCGGCGCACGGTGGATTTGAGTTCTTGAAGGGCAGCTTCGAAGGGCTCAAGGGATACGCCGTAGGCCGGATGACCAAGAGTCGTCGCGGCAAGCTCTACATCGACGACAAGGACTGGGGCCCCGACGCCGGCTCAATTGAGTACGGGTACCGGGTCCCCTTTGGCGGAATTCATGTCTTCATTGGCAAGATCGGTGAGCCGGGCCCCGAGCCGGATCTCTGCGCCAATCTCATCGAAACGGCTCAGCGTGCACGACCCGCCCGGGCCCGGCCTGCCTTAAGGCGTGCCTTTGTGGGATGCATCCATGAAGGGCCCTCTGATCCATCCGGGTCTGGTGATGAGGCGGCCGCGGGCTCTGACGGCGAGTCGGCCACTAATGAATCAAACTCATTGTACCAACTTCAAGATGTCAGGCTCATAGGTTGTTCCGACGGTGACAGTATTCCGGACCCTTTCGAGCCGCCAAGTCAGGTTGGAGTTTTTATGACTGGTGCGCAGCCTATTCAGAACCCTACTGCTGGAGCAGGAAACCCGGTGCCTTCTCCGGCTCAGGTGCTGATGGATCTCACGGACAAGATGACGGCCCTGTTAACCGCCACGGTTGACCTGGCGGATCAAGCCCAGCATGATGCAGAGGTGGCACAGTTGAAATTGGATCTGATAAAGGCTAAAGAGGATCTTGCAGCGGAAGGGATCAGGCTGGCTGCGGAGCGGGCGGCTCTCGACGCCCGGACTCAGTTGATTCAGGCGCAGTCCTTACAACTCACGATGGATCAGAACGCGGCCAATGAGGTCATGAGAAGGAGGCATCAGAAGGCCCAGTCTCGACTCCCGCCGGTTTACGATCCACGCAATCTCTTCAACACGCCGGGTGCAGGATCCAGTAACCCGCCAGGGGTCATAGCACCCGGGTCTGGACCCCTTATTCAGCCACGAGTGATGGGGCCTCCCCAGGTGCCCCCTGCCCCGCCTCAGTATGTGCCAACACCCCCGGGTCATTATAATAACCCGCTGGAGAACATGGTCGCTGCGGCAGCACGGCTGGCGGCTCTCCCAGTCGACGGCGACTCCTCGACGGCTATTGAAACCCGTCGGGTCAGGGAACTGCTTCAGACAGCACTGGCGCAGCAAGAGGCATACTCCTACAGCCGGGACAGGATCCACTCAACCCCTCGACCAGGCCAGAGCCCGAGTTACAGCTGGCACATGGTCTCAGCGACCGGCTCAAGTAACGTCCGACGCCATGACCCGCCCCCTGGTCATGGCCTGGCTCATAATGGAGCCTTCTACGCAACAGACCAAGCGCGGCGAGAGGTGGAGCAGGCGCCTCAATTGACGGCTTACCAGACCCCCCCGGCGTATCCAACGACGTCCGTTGATGTGGGAATTTCTACTAGGACCGGGGGTGTCCCTTGTTTGGTACCAGCCATCCGTAATGAACGTCTGCCTAAGGACTTCAAGGGCCCTAGGAAGGTGCCTAACTATACAGCGGACTTACAGCCTGCAGCCTGGATTGAGAGTTATGAGATGGCCATGGAATTGCTGGAGGTCAGTGAGGCGGCCATGGCCAAATATTTTACCATGATGTTAGATGGAACTGCCCGCACGTGGTTGAAAGGGTTACCACCGAACTCCATTGGGTCTTGGGCTGAGCTGAAAGCCCGGTTCGTTCAAAACTTCAAAGATACCTGCAGGCAGTCTATGTCAATTGTGGATTTGACTAACTGTAAGCAGCAGGAGGGCGAGTCCACGACCCATTGGGTTCGCCGGGTCAAGGAGATCATACATTCATCAGATAAGATGGATGCCGGCTCTGCAGTCTTAATGTTGGAACAGAACTGTCGCTTTGTGCCCCTTAAGATGAAGCTTGGGCGGCTCAAGCGCGACTGCACCGATATGGGTACCCTAATGGCGGCTCTTGTCAAGTACGCCGATTCCGATGGTACCAAGGATCCCCCTTCAGATGATGAAAGGGCAGGGAAGGGAAAGAAGAATGGCAACGGCAAGGGTCCTCAGTTTAACCCGGGGAACCAAGGAGGAGGCAAGCGTAAGGCCGATGGCAGCCTAGAGTTTGTAGCCAACACCAACTCTCAAGGTAATAACCAGCGACGCAAGGGGAGGCCCCCTCCCCGAGGCGGCGGGTCAGGACCTTCTCTGGAGCAGCTGTTGAACGAACCTTGTCCGAGACACGGCTCTAGAGAGAAGCCAGCGACTCATCTGTGGAAGGATTGTGCTATCATGAAGGCCTTTAAAAACTACAATGGTCCGGGTGGCGGCTCAGGCGCCGGCGGCTTTCATGGCCCGGGCGGCGGTTCAAATTCTGGTCCTCAGAACGGTCAAGGGGGCTTTAATCAACAGTCCGGTCAGGGTCATCAACAGCAGCAAGGGGTTATCAGACCAACCCGAAGCAGCTTAGCGGTGGACAGTATCACGTGTTCACCACTAGTTTGTGCAAACGAGACGAGAAGCTTCACAAGAGGGCTGTTAATGCTGTTGAGCCGGCGGTTCCACTCTACTTACGGTGGTCTGAGCAGCCCATAGTGTGGAGTAGGGAGGATCACCCCCCCCCCCCCTCGGGTGGATAACCCGGGCCACCTGGCCTTAGTGGTGGCTCCTCAGGTGGGAGGCTATAAGTTCACAAAGGTACTCATGGATGGAGGCAGCAGCATCAACATCCTCTATTATGAGACTTTCCGTCGTATGGGGCTAGTCGATAAGAACCTCAGTCAGTCAAATACTATCTTCCATGGTGTGGTACCCGGTAAGTCGGCTTATCCAGTCGGCAAAATCGAACTGGAAGTGGCTTTTGGTGATGAAAACAACTACAGGGTGGAGAAGTTGACCTTTGAGGTGGTCAAGATAAGAAGTCCATACCACGCTATATTTGGACGGCCGGCTTACGCCAAGTTCATGGCACGGCCGTGTTATGTGTACTTACAGCTCAAGATGCCGGGTCACAATGGGACCATTACGGTTCACGGCAGCCGGAGAGTGGCTCTGGAGTGTGAGGAAGGTGACGCAGCTTATGCAGAGTCTGTTTGCGCCACAGAAGAGTTGAAATTTTATAAAGACAATGTTGACCCAATAGATATGACCTCTCTGAAAAAGCCAACCACAGAGAATGAACCAGCAATGAAATTTAAATCAGCTGATGAGACTAAACTTGTTGACTTTGTTCCGGGTGACTCGTCTCAGCAGTTTAGCATCAGTGCAAATCTGGACCCGAAATAGGAAAGCGCGCTCATCGAGTTCATCCGTGAGAATAGGGACATCTTCGCGTGGAAGCCTTCTGACATGCTAGGTGTACCTAGAGAACTCGCTGAGCACACTCTCAATATTGATCCAAAATTTAAGCCGGTCAAACAGTTCCTTTGACGGTTTAACGAAGAGAGGCGGAAAGCTATTGGTGAAGAAGTGGCCCGGCTCTTGGCAGCCGGGTTCATTGTTGAGGTTTTTCACCCAGAGTGGTTGGCTAACCCGGTGCTCGTACTCAAGAAGAACGGCACCTGGCGGATGTGTGTGGACTACACGGACTTGAACAAGGCGTGTCCGGCTGACCCTTTTGCTCTCCCCCGTATTGATCAAATCATTGACGCTACGGCAGGTTGTGCACGCTTAAGTTTCTTGGATGCCTATTCTGGGTATCATCAGATTAAGATGGCAGTTAAGGACCAGGAGAAGACGGCGTTCATCACTCCCTTTGGAGCCTTCTGCTATGTGTCTATGCCTTTTGGACTCAAGTGTGCACAGGCGACTTACCAGCATTGTGTACAGAATTGTCTTCATAAACAGATCGGGCGCAATGTTCACGCTTACGTGGATGATATTGTGGTTAAATCCATCAAGGAGGAAACCCTGATAGATGACTTAAGGGAAACCTTCGATAATCTCCGGGTCTACAAGATGATGCTTAACCCGGCCAAGTGTGTTTTTGGTGTTCCTGCAGGCAAACTATTGGGCTTCTTGGTTTCTGACAGAGGCATTGAGGCTAACCCGGAGAAGATCAAGGCTATCACCTCCCTAGCTAAGCCGGCATGTATAAATGACGTTCAGCGTTTGGCGGGTCGCATCGCTACTTTAAGCCGGTTCATAAGCCGTTTGGGTGAGAAGGCTATGCCTCTATATCAGTTGATGAAGAAGACTGATAACTTTATCTGGAATGATGCAGCTAATACCGCTTTTGAGGATTTGAAAAAGCAACTGGCAGAGCAGTAAATTCGAGTTCAGGTACCAACCAGGCTACCCGGGTTATTTAAACCGGAGGTATGCTTACGGGCCGTTAAGTTTGTTATCACGGCTATGTTTCGAGTATAGTTAACGACCAGTCTTTTTTGGTTCGTGTTCCGGGTTATCCATTTCAAACACCTGATTCTCAGGGCGGTAAGCCGCCTTGAGACTTGTGATTTACCTTTCTATGCAGATGCTTGAAGGTACTTTTTAATGGTTGAGAAGCACAAAGGATAATCATGACCCGGAGGAGCATCAAAAGAATGACTTCAAAGTGTTTCAACATTCATTACGTGCACGATGGCACGGCAGAGATAAATTGTTGCACTTATTCTATTACAAAAATCTTTCAAAGTTTCAAGGGTGGAGCGTTGTTCGGTGAGCCGCTAGCCGTTTTATGACGCCTGCTGAGTCGAAGTCCCCGGCTCATCTTCTGCTCCGGCTGATCCCAAGACCTCGAAGGTTGACGACTTCCAGTTGATGCCGCTGAGAGCTTCGAACTGAGCTTCTTCGTCAATTAACCCGGCCGGGTCAATCTCGGGGGCGAAGGTGTGTTGGCGAGCCGGAGGAATCAGACTAAGAGCTTCATAGCGAGGGGTTGGAATCCTCTGATTCTCCGCGTTGTACCCCGGCTGATACTTGGTTAAGTCGGTGTCGTTCCCGATGATGGTGGCCACTGGGCGTACAGCCTTCACACATGCCGCGAAGTCCTTCTGGTTGAAGGTGGAGCCGTCTTCCTTCAGGCTGGGGTAACCCAGGGCGATGTCTGCCGGGTCTAGCTCCGGAAGGAAGGCTTTGGCCCGGCTCAGCGCGGCAATTGCTCCGGATCTTGCGGAGGCTCGGCGTAGCTCTTGGATCCGCTGTGGCAGAACTGCGAGCCGGCGCAGGACTTCAGCCAGATGGGTTGGCACCTCATTGGATAGGGCCACCACAGCTAAGGCGCGCTGTGACCCGGTGTAGAGTTGTTCCACCAGGGTGTACACGGCCTTTAGCTTGGTGACCACGCTCTGGTTGAGGTTGGCACTCCTGTGACCTGTTTAATAAAGGTCAGATAAGCCGGTGACAAGGATGAATCATAACATGTGCAGACTTGATGAAAGCCGGTGAGGCGACTTACCGAAGATACCAGCCACCATTTGGGAAACCTGGTGCTTTAGGCCGGAGAGCTCAGCGGTCTTCTCAGTGAGGGCCTTCTCCGCCTGTTCTGCCCGGGTCACCAGTGCGGCTTTCTCCTCAGCCCAGGCCTTCCGCTCAGCGTCGAATTCAGTCTTCAATTTCTCCTGAGCGGCGATGCTGGAGACAAACTTGGCGTTCGCCTTCCGGGTCTCCATCTCTTGAGTCTTTAACCGGCTCTTGAGATCCGCAAGGTCCGACTCAAATTTCTTGCCAGTAGCCTGCATATATTTCCGGGTTATTAAACAGTCATTATATAAGTCCCAAGCACTTTCCAAGCAAAGACACTTGGCACTTGGAGGCTAATGCATATTGAACGTATCTATCTACGTACTGCCAGTTCAATTAAGTAAGCCGGACTCTAAGTCTACAACATATTCAAGTATAAGTCATAGACTTGGGGGCTAGCATGACAAGGATCACTATGCGGAAAGTAAGAAGACAGCAGAAGGTTACCTCAGACTTTTGTTGGATCTGGTTAACCATGGCGATCTCGGCGTCCCGGCTCTTGTGAACCTGGCTGATGTAGCCAGAAACGAGCTCTCCAATGCTCAAATCGGTGTAGCCCGAGAGATCCAGATTCACCCGGTGGGGTTGCAGCAACTCCCCCTTCGCGGAGCATTTGGCCAGCGCGGTCGGCCTCCCCGGCTCAACATACTCCGTCCGGGTAATTACCACGTCCGGGTCGTTAGCCGGTGGGGTTGAGCCGGAGGCCTCCGGATTAGCTGACGCTTCGGTCGTTGTCTTGGTGGTCGGGGCAGGGGCTTCAGGCGCCGTGTCCATGGGAATGGTGGCTTCGGAGGCGGCTGGCGGCTCTTGAGCCGTCGTCTCCGGCTCCGGCAAGTCTGGCACTCCGGCTGACCTGGTCTTCTTTGCTCTTTTGGTGAGCTTTGCCTGGGCACTGAAAAGACAGAAGTGTTAGGCATACAAAGAGTAAATACAGACAGATAATGCAAGGTGATTGTTATTACCCGGGTGCAGTTTTGAAGGCCGGCAGACTTGACTGCATGGAGTCACCCGAAGAGGGGGAGGTCTCCTGATAATTGGAATCAGAAGAGTTGAGTGGCTGACGGATGACACCCGCCAACGGATGAAAAGGATACAGGTGAGAAAAAACCTCGGTACGACGCTTCCTTGTTGCGTCGGGTAACCTGGTGGAGAGTTCGGTGTCCTTGCGGGCCCGGGTGTGACGCCGGCTTTCATGAACCTGTTGCTTCAAAAGAAATTGAGGGTCTTGATGAGCTAATGGATGAGAAAAGCTTACTTTCCGGGTTACTCTTCGGACTTTCAGCTGTGGCAAAGGCTCCGAGTCGGAGGAAAGTGATGTTACCTCTTCAATCACCGGGTTACTGGCGCCGGTGTCGTCCTGTCAGTAAGCAAAATATTGATAAGACGGACAGCAGTAAACGACAAATATGACAAGAGTTTAAAAGGGTTAAGGGTTACCTCTGACTCGGAGCTGTCGCTTAACTGCAGCAACTCCGAAGCAATGGGTCTGCTTCCCTTTTTGCGAGGGGCGGTTTTCTTGGCGGCTTTCTTCGCCTTCCTCGCCTTCTTGGCCGCCTCATGGTCGTACTTGACCCGCCAGAATTTGTCATCAGCCTGAGAAATACAGTAATGAACTCTTAAAAAGGTTCAGAGCGAGGTCAGGTAAAAAAATGGAAAGGTTAAAGTCAGCGGCTTACCGCTGGGGCTGGATTGGTCTTGCAGAACGGGGCTAGCCCGGTTCTTCCACAGTCTGCCAGGCTCTCGTTTAATAGAGCCTTGGTCTCTTCTTCGGCAACGTCTTCTGGAAGATCATTGCGACTGTGCCTCTGCGGGTCATCCTTTCGCCCGGTGTACTCACACATTAAGCCGGGGCGGCGGCTCAATGGGATCACCCGCCATGAGATCCAGACCCGGACTAGATCAATTCCGTTCAGACCGTTGCCTAGCAGGGCCTTGATCTTGTTGATTGTTGGAAGCAGGGGCTGGCGTTCTGCGGCAGTCAGTTTGTCGGATAATGGATGAGTCGGCTCCAGGCGCGTTGGGCGAAAGCCGGGCAGCGGGCTCTCATCAGCCGGGGACGTGTCTTGGCAGTAGAACCAAGTCATATTCCAGTCCTTGGGGTGACTTGGCGGTTCTGCGTAAGGGAATAGACAGTCCCTGCGCCGTTGGATGGAGATGCCGCCTAACTCTAGACTTGGACCGTTTGCGCACTCATTTTGGCGGTTCAAATAAAACAGCTCTCTGAAGAGCAGCAGACTCGGCTCTTCTCCAAGATATACTTCACAAAAAACTTGGAAGTTGCAGATGTTGGATATGGAATTGGGTCCTATATCCTGAGGCCGAAGGTCAAAGAAGTTGAGCACGTCCCGGAAGAATTTTGAGCCGGGCGGTGCGAAGCCCCGGCTCATATGGTCTGCAAAGATCACTACCTCCCCGTCCCTCGGCTGTGGTCTTTCTTCTGACGGGTCAGGGGCACGGTAGGACATCACTTCCTTCTTGGGCAGATATCCAGACTTAACAAAGTTGGCTAGGGTTTCATCAGTGACGTTGGATCTCATCCAGTTGCAAGTGATGGGAGCCTTGGGAGGCATGGTGACGGTTGGTGGTCTATGAGGAAGAGAAAAGTGTCCGGGTTAATTATAAGCCGGGGATTATCATTCAAACTACAGTGACGGCTTATGAAGGGAACTAATGATATATATTGATACGGTGAGTTATCTAAGCCGTCGGAGTTTTCAGGATAAGTTGGTCATCTACGGCTTACTGCAGTTAAGTCGGAGGATTCTACGGAGCATGGTTCTCATTAAACCGGAAAGTTCTACGGCACGTGTTTTCTTTAAGTCGGAAGCATAAGCCGCCAAGATTCAAGGGTTGCAGTTTTTACTAAGTGTGGTAAAACGGATTTCACATATTGCAGTAACTTTTTTCGGATCAAAATGGTCGGGCGAGGTGAAAATTTTCTAGACCTAAAAAACAGAGGCAGAAGAAGTTCTTGAGGTTGAACACAGTTCTTATGCAGTAAAAAGAAGGATTCTTATAGATGAAATGGGTCTCAAACCCCTACCGCAGTGGTTCTACGCGAGGTTAAAGATCAACTAACTACAGTGGCAACAAGAACTACCAAGTCTGTGGGCAATGGTGATGAACACGAAGAACTGAAAGAACCCTACCATAGATCTGTTCTAGCAAGGCAGAGGAGACTCACCGGAGTTGGAAGGAGCGGAGGTCGCCGCCGTGAGTCTGGTCCGAATCAGGGTGATGCAGCGGCCGGGTTGATGAAGACCAGGGGCGCGACGGCGGCGGCAGTGGCGGAGCTCGAGCAGAGGAGCGATGGCGCGAGGAGGAAGAGGGAGAATGTGAGAAAGTGCTGGGCCAGCCTATTTATAAGGCAGAGTCATAAGTGGGCGCGGGATTCAAGGAGGCCACGGCGTGGTTATCTCCCCCTCACGGCGCCTCGATTCTCGGAATGACAGTAAAAGCAAAGATCCGTTGCGGATCTGGCGGAGTAAAAAACGGACTTCATGGAGGATGACGTCACGGCGGATTATCCGGAGTCCAGAGGATGACGTCACTCCGGGTTATGACCTTCACATGAATGGTAAGCCGGAGATTTTTTCTGTCTGCAGAGCTGAAGATTGACACGAGCCAGCTCAAATCAATCTGGGGCCTAATGTTGAGGATATAGACCTTAGAGTCACCCGCCAGGAGGGGCCGGGTTACTCGTAGGGTCGTTGCCAGAAGCCCGGAGCCAAGTTTCAAGATAATGGGCCAGAGATGGGCTGGGACCCGGATATGGCTTAAAGCCCGTAGTTATCATCATTGTTATAGTAGACTTATAGTGTTAGGAAAGTATTGTTTAGAGTCCGAGCCGGACGCTCTTATGAGCCGGCCGGGACTCTAAGGGCTGCTGGGCGTCAGCCTCCCTATATAAAGGGAGGACCCGGCAGCGGCTTAAGGGCGAAAACAACCTCATCGAGAACCGGGCATAGCTGTTTAGCTCCCTGGCGATCGTAACCCTAATCAATAACACCTCGAACTGGACGTAAGCTTTTACCTTCACCGTAAGGGGCTGAACCAGTATAAACCCTCGTGTTCCTTGTCCCGCATAACCCCTTCAAGCTTCCTAGTTGCGATGGCTCCATGACTAAGTCCTAGCTTAAGGACATCTGCCGTGACAATTCCATGACAGAAAGAAAGACTAACAAGGGCGCCAGTGCGAGCCAGCCGGCACCGAGTACGATCCGTGCTCAGGACGGGCCACCTTCACCTAAGGATATCTCGAGGAGGGTGCATGTGGCGGGTAGGCCGATGCTACCGACAAATATGCTCAATGCTGCAACCGGTGCTATGCGGAGTCTGCATGACAGTGTTCTTTCTTTGGAGAAGCGGCGTCTCAGAGAGAATGATGTGGCATACCCGGTTTTCGTGGACAAGGTGCCAGAGGGCAAGGGCTTTGTGGATAGCGTCGTCGGGGGTACGATCGTCCTGCGGTTTGATGACATCTTTGCTACGCTTAACCTTCATCCGCTGCACTACACCTTCGTTTGGCTGTTTTCGCTGAGTATGGAGATGCGGATCATTAGAGACAAGACCCCGGACATTGTGATAGTCGACCCCTTCTACATGCGTGCCAAGATCTTGGGCAGCGCTGGGGACCGGCAAGTCGCGAGTTCACACCTCGAAGGCGTCATTCTGGCAAACCCAGATAAGGATAACTTCCTCATGCCTTACTTTCCCGAGTAAGTCATCTCCTAACCGCCCCGTAACATATGATTTCTTAGATTTCGATTGTTCTTTTTTTTTCTAACATTCCGTGTTCTGTGCAGTGACACACATTGCACACTCATCCTCTTAAGCCCGAAATATTCCATGGCCACGTATTTCGACCCGGACCGTGACTCCAAGATAGACTACACAAATATCAAGAAAGTTCTTGATGATGCTCTCCCCGGCTACGCCGCATCTGGAGGCACCTTTAAGAGGCCAGTTCGTAGGTACGGCAGGCACGTGTTCACCCACAATACGACGTTCCCCTGCGTCAAGCAGCCGCCTGGCGGTCGGAAGGATGCCTACTACGCCCTCCATCACATGCGGGCGATCGTGCGGGACCATCATCACCTTCTGCTACCAAATAATCTCAAGATTGGGCCACAAGCTTGGCGGCAATCCAGGACGCGGACATCCAACAAGAATTCTTTCGCATCCAGTCGGAGTTTGCAGAAATCATCCATCAAGATGTCCTTCGTACCTCGGGGCAGTTCTACCTCAAATTTCAACCGTCCAACAGCGAGATAGACACAACGCTACAAATGCAGGCTGACAATGCCCGCGACTTCATGACCATCACGACAGACGGCGACTTCATCCACGCTCTGGTCCCATGAGTCGAGTCGAAAGTAGTGATGCTATGTGTAGTTCTGAAACATTGATTAGCTCATGTTGTAATTAAACTTTAATGAACTAGTATGTCTCTTTGGTTTGGACAGTCATTCAACTTAGATGTAATCGATGCTATTTGTTAGTAGGACCATGAATCGTGATATTAATGTCTTGCTTTTCTCTTCCGATCCTTTTGTTGCATACTTATATATTGCTTATGTATTGTCTATTGTTTGGCTAGTGCATAGATATGCCGTCGTATGTCGTGTACAAGGGTAAGGTTCCCGGAGTCTACGACGACTGGGAGGAGTGTCGGAGACAGGTTCACCGTTTCAGCGGTAACAGTTACAAAGGGTACACCACTAGGGCGGAGGCGGAATCTAGATACGCGCGCTATCTAGCGGGACAGAGGAGGGAGCGTTGGAGGAACCGGATGAAGACCAGTTTCATCGCGATGATGCTCATCGTGATGACCGCAGCTCTCTTCTATGTGATGGTAGTTTAGATGATCGATATCGACTTGTAATGTGAAGACAAACTCGCTACTCGTGGTCTCGAGACTTGTAATGTTCTATCTTTGTTCGGTCTTTTGAATTCGGAGACTAATATGATGAATTGTATTCGGAGACTAATCTTCTATTGTATTCGATGAATCTGCTATTGCTGTGTGGTGCTACTTATATTCTGTCCAATAATATATTTTGTAATCTGTGCAAAAATCAGAAAAGAAAAAATAATAATCCCTAATATACATACTAATGGCGCATCACACCAACGTGCGCCATTAGTATGCCAAAGGATACTAATGGCGCATCACACCGCAGTGCGCCATTAGTATGCCAGAGGATACTAATGGCGCATCACACCGCAGTGCGCCATTAGTATGCCAGAGGATACTAATGGCGCATCACCCCGCAGTGCGCCATTAGTATGGCAAAGCACATGGGTATATATGGCCCCCTAGGAGGCATACTAATGGCGCACCCTGGCCTATACTAATGGCGCACTGCCTGGTGCGCCATTAGTAAAAAATACTAGTGGCGTGGTGCTAGTGGCGCACCAGTAGTGCGCCATTGGTAGGCAAAACTGGTGCGCCACTAGTAAGCCTTTTTCTAGTAGTGCTACCTCGCCGGCGACTTGCCGTCCCCGGACGACATGACTCTAGGAGGAGACGCCGGACTAGTAGGAGGTCAGGAGCCGCTCGCCCTACAGCGTCACCGCTGCCCGGGCGCGCCGCCGTGCCTACCTTCCCAGTCCGTTCAGGGCTCAGGCATGCAGCACCCACTACGCCAACCCGATTTATCCTGAGATATGTCCTCAACACTCAGCACTTCAGCAGCCACTCCTCATCACCCATTTTCTAATTGATTCAGCAAGACTGTCATTAGGGTTTGTTGTGTGCTGAGTGCTACCTACACTTAATGGTTCAGATGCATTTCAGTAATCTTTAGTACCTGTAAAGTTCACAGGGTTTCAAAATTCCGGCCCTAGGAACAGACACTAGTCATTTTGGATTGTTGGTCGTAGTGACATTGACCCAGATTACTACTGCAGGCCAGGTTTGTTGACAATTTTACTTGTCTTTCTTACTCATTTGATATGATATCCAATTATTCATGTCGATTAGTTGCAAACAGTAAGTGCTAGACAAACTTCTTGATTCATATTTTGGACGGTCTCTTACTACAGTTACAATTCTACATACTTGTCCTAGTGAGCTCACAAGTAAATGATTGATTCACTACATCTATGCTTGCCTTCTCATATTTGTTGTCAATATTCTTTTAGGGTGGACCACCCTGTTTCAAAATACTGGAACCGTAGACATGAGTGAATAGTATTTCTATGTGTGATCTCTTCCATCATGTGTGGGCAACGAACACTGCATTGTATAGAAAGAAAGTGTCATTTCCAGCTTTTACATAGGCTACGATCTTTTACATGGAATACAATCTGCCTACTTGCTTTGTGTCGCACTACCAACACTCCACCGTTGAAGCTAAACATTATGCCACTCATAATTCCTTGGTTTATTTGTTCAAATACGAATTCGATATGATTCTAATGTTCCTACTTCAGTTTTGAAATGTGTGTCTGCCTGTTATAGAGACATAAGGGGTTTGTATTTTTGTGTGTGGTCTGGTCAGCACAATTGGGGGTGAACTTTGCATATGTAGGGGTTTATAGGGAGACACTCTTCGAGTTGAATCCACAATGCATTCCATAGATAATCTGACTACTTTTTATGTTTTCATGAATCTCAAATTCTGAACAACATCATAATGATTATGAGCTTGCGCGCATGAAAAGAATAAAGCAGAACAATGCCATGGCTGTCAAACTTGGCATTAAGGGACTGAAATCAAGTCTAGATGCAATGCAATGCAAACGCTCTCCACCTACAGATTCAAGCTCAGAATATGATCCTAACATTGATTCTGAGCTAGAGGGAGACCTAAGTCAATGTAGCTCCCTAGTGGAGGAGTCAGAGGCAGATGCCCTATCTTAGTCACCCATCAAGGTGCTTGCTCTAACTTTCCACGGTTATATTGGTCGCACATATCTTGCAACTGATGCTTTGCAATGCTTCTACTTTGTTGCACTCCCATTAGCTTAGTTTACACATCGTGTATGTGAATACGCCCTGCCTATCCATTTTCAGTACATATTCCATCTGTCATCATACCATATTTATCCATTCAAATGTTGTTCTTGTGTATCAGACTTTCAAAAGGAAGAGGGCGATTGCTGATCGTGGAGGAGCACAAGCAAAGTATTTGGAAAAGGTAGTGACACCTGATAAATCAAATAGCCCATTAGGTGTAGTTGCAATATCACCTGACCCGCAAAACACCCCAACTCTAGCAGACTCTAGCCCTACTACACTGGTCATTTCTGATGCCCCAACTCAGCAGACCCCAACTGCAGCAAACAGTTTGATGATGCCAGTTGACATAGCACCAGCTCTACGATGCAAAACCCCCATTCCAGCAAAGAGTACACCAAATCTAGTTGCCAAATCCCTTTTCGAACCAGAGAGAGCCCCAATTGCAGCAAATAGGACCCCTGTTCCATTTCTTCCCAGTTTAGAAGACGAAGCTTATATTGTTGTCAGGAACTTTGTGCGCATCTTTCCTTCATGGAAAGATTATGCCGCACACATAGAACAATTTCCAGTCTTCCTCCGCAACTTACGCGAGTAATGTACTAATGTTATTCATCGTAATTACTGCATATGTTTCTGCTAACAGAAGACACAAGATTTCATTCTTTTAAGTAGGCGAGGACCAAACTGGATTGTGAAGACGAGTAAGGGTTGGTTGCGCTTTTCAAGCACTCGTTGATGAAGTATCGTTCCTACCTGAGGCAAGCGCACTTTGATGGCAAGCCTCTAAACGAAATTTCTGTAAAGTCTCCGGTGCTACATTTATCCGATAGTGACTAGAATAATCTTGTTACACATTGGTCTCGTCTGCAGCGTAAGGTACTGTCTATGATATCACATCTCAATTTTGAACTACATTTCTGTATTTGCCTTAACGTCTCACTTGTACGAAAACTGTTAGCAGAAGAACATTCATTCTCAAGGGACCACAGAATCTCGCAACTATACTGCACACTGCATTGCTCTTGTGAGTACCTCTTGCCCTGTATGACCATACTTACTTTCATAGCTGTTTGATTATGTAGCATCACTGCACATGTTAGCCTCGTTATCATCCATTTGGTGGACATTATAAGATCCGTATGGAATCTTACATAAATTTAGAATCAACCCAATGCTTTTGAAGAGGTTTAGCTCTGCAGTCCTCTTGTAAGGACTGAACGTCGTCTATCACTATACTTACATTAACAGCTACTCCCTCCGTCCCATAATATAAGAACGTTTTGTACAGTACACCAGTGTTCAAAACACTCTTGTATTATGGGAAGAGGGATTGGTTCATTGTGTAGCATTCTGCATCTTATCTCCCTCGCCCACCATTTACTAAAAGATATCAGATCTATATTTAATCTTACCAAAAAGTTGAATACACACACAATGCCAGTGCAGAAGTGTAGCCCATTGGTCTTGTCAGTACATTTTGTCATGTAACGCTTGTACTTCCAGGGATTGGTAGTTGATTATGTAGCATGAATCTGCATATTATCTTCATTATCCTCTATCCCTTCCAGTATTATCATATCTATAGTTACTCTCTACAAAATGTAGAGTACAGCCAATGCTTATGAAGAACATTCTGTGCTGAAATTCTTGAGTTATCCTTCCATTGACATGGATAAGGGCATTATAAAGCCGGTGTTAACTGTTAATGTAAGTCAGTCCTTCTAAAGCCTTTATCCTCAACTGCTGTTTAATTTGCTCATACTCCCTATCGTTTACTACTGTTTAGTTTGCTGTTTCTATCAAAATGCATGTTCGCAAGAATCGTAGGTTCCAAGTTTTACTTGTAAAACCAAATTCCTTATTCGTACCATGTACATTACTCAATACTCCCTATATGTATGCTTGTTTTTGTGGATCTATAATCCAGTGTGTGGTGAAGCAGCCCACGTATGCACCTTGTCATCTCCTGTTTTATCTTCCTGATGTGGCTGATGATATGAACAACATGCCATGCACATTAACCAAAATAGATACAATGATTGTCTTTGCCCTTCATCTATGCTTGTTATGTTGACATGGTAATCCAGTAGTGTGGTGAAGCTCCCCGCATTATGAACAATGCCAGATTATGCTCCAGTAGTGTGCAATATAGCTACAAGATCCTGTTGTCTGTTGGAATTTCACTTTAGAATGGTTGGTCTTGTTCTTCAAACAGTTAGCCTAGAAGAATATACACTTGTAAGGCACATACATAAATACAAGTTCAATATGTGGTCTGATCAAATACATATACCCTACCTGATACTTTGGATCAGACCAGTGTTTAACAAGGGTTGTCCAGTCTTCATATGTAATATATTCCACTGTGGATGTTTGGACGATTTCATTTTTAGCCTTGCCTTCAAAGTGAGATTTTCTAAGGTGGTACCGATACTGTCGCGGAGCAGACTGAAAAACATGAGTGCATGTTTATTTAGTTGCATCATCTTTCGGATCCAACTTGAACCTCATCTGTTGAAAAAAGAATGTAAGTCTTATTAGGAGGAAGCTAGAAAGTATGGCACAGAGCAAGACAATATTACAAATTGCGATGAATAACATTACTTACGGATAAATGGTCAAGGAAGGTGTTAAACTGGGTATTGTCTTTCTCATTCCTGTACTGAGTCCATGTTGGGAGGATACGTGCATGACACCTAACGGCAATGGCTGCCTCTGATACTAACTTGGCTGACTTTGTAGCATCACGTGGCCTTTTTAAACCTGCCTCAAAATGGATCTCCATTCTTCCTCCTTTAGATTTTGTTAATATGTCAAGCATTATCCCTGATGCCTGTTTCCGCTTGCGTCGTGGTGCTAGTTCAACAACGAATATGGAAAGTGTTAGTGCACATCAAACTGTGAGAGTACATATAAAGGAGCATGCAACTTCAACTTGACTCGCTCAGGTACCGTCTTGGTGTTGATGCTCATGATGTTCATCTGATCTTGCCAAGTCCTGTTGTGTCAGCAGTGCTTCGGAAGAAGTGTTAGGTGTGAAGGCAGCTTGGGAACTGGCCAGTTCCGGAGCAAACGAACGAGTAACTCGTTGTGATGTTGGTACAGTTGAAGCGGATGCTGGAGCTGGTGGAGCAGGTGATACTGTGTTTGTAGATTTAGCTGGTGGACTTGGACCTTCTACTGCACTATAAGTACCAGCAGAATCTCCAGGGCAGATCCTTTTCCGTTTCACCTGATGCATAACACCATTCCCTACTATATTCTTTTCCTTGCTCTTTTTTGACTTTGCCATGTCAAGCCGTACCCACAACACAAAAGAATAAAATCGCTCTTCAGAACTCATTGATGCACGATACAGACAAGTGATACTTTGATGTAAGACAACCGTATGAGGATGGAATATGTAAGAAAAACAGGACGTCGTGACATATTCACAGCTACGATGTGTAAACTAAGCAGAAGGATTTTCAAGAAAATAGAAGTAATGCAAGCTAGACACCATATGAAAGATGCAACTAATATCACTCTGCCTAGTTAAAAGTGTCTTGTCATAAGTGGCATTTTGAAAAATTAGAAGCAGTACAACGTAGAAATCAATGCAAGATACAACCACTATCAAACTGCTATGTTAAAAGCGTCCAATCATGAGTGACTGATGCGGGATACACAACAGCAGTACTTTGATGTAAGAACATGGTATGATTGATAGATGAAGTGTATTCTAGACACAGAAAGGCATGTCATATGCACATGTATAACGTATAAACTCAGCAGGTGCAATTTAATCAAAATAGAAGAAATACAGGCTAGACAACATATGCAACATGAAACCAATTATCACACTGTCAACTTAGAGCAAGCACCTGCGATGGTGGAGTACGGGAGATGAACTCATCATGTAGACTTGGGACTTCAACTTCATTAGCAGTAGTAGTGGCAAGTCTAGAGAGTCTCTGTTTGCGTCGGTCCGGACGACAACCAACATCCCCTAACTTACTATTTTCCTTCCTATTTTCTGATATTGCCTTATGAAGTCAAAACCAAAAGAAGATGAATATAATTAGCTCTGCATAACTGGTTGATGCATGATATAGATGAACACTACTTTGATGTAAGGCAAGCGCAGGATAGGTGGATGGAATATATACAAAAAAAGATAGCATTGCATATTCAGACGTACGATAGGAGGATTGAATATGTATGAAAAATAGTAAGCATAAGGCATTTCAACAAAATTAGAAGAAATGAAAGCTAGGCACCATATGAACATGCAACCAATATCACTCTATCAGGTCAAAAATGTCTCGTCGTAAGTGCCATTTCAAGAAATTAGAAGCAGTACAAGCTAGAAGACAATGCAAGATGCGACCTACATCACACTCCCAAGTTAAATGTGTCTTATGGGTAAGTGATCGTTGCAGGTATAAGTTGTAAGCTACACAGATGCAATTCAACAAAATCAGAAGCAATACAAACTAGACATCATACGGAACACGCAACCACATATAACAGTTCCAAGTTATAGCAAGCACCTTTGATGGTGGAGTAGGGGAGATGTGCTCGTCGTCTACACGTATGTTCTAGAAACAGGAACATGTGTCATATTCACAGGCATTATGTGTAAAGTAAGCAGATGCAATTCAACAAAGTTAGAAGCAATACAAGCTAGACATCATATGCAACATGCAACCACATATAATAGTGCCAAGTTAGAGCAAGCACCTGTGATGGTGGATTAGGGGAGATGTGCTCATCATCTACACAGCTACATTGACTGTCCAGCCTTGTGTTGTCTTGCGAATCTTGTTGGTAGGATGGCAGAGTATTATCTGTAGAGACCCTTTGTTTGAGTTGCTCCGAAGGACCACCATCATCCACTGCCAGACTAATGTCCTTCAACTGTATTGATTTTGCATTGTGAAGTCAAACCGATAAGAAAAAGGAATAAAATTCGTTCTTCAGAACTCATTCATGCATGATACTAATGAACACTACTCGGATGAAAGGCAAACACATGATACGAGGATGGAATATGTACAGAAAACAGGACGGCGTGACATATTCACACCTATGATGTGGTAACTAAGCAGAAGGCATTTCAACAAATTAGAAGCACTGTAAGCTAGACACCATATGAAAGGTGCAACTAATATCACTCTGCCAAGTTCAAACTGACTGGCATTTCAACAAATTAGAAGCAGTACATGCTAGAAATCATATGCAAGACACAACCAACATCACAGTGGCAACTTAAAGGTGACTTATCATAAGTGACTGATGCGGGATATGCAAGAACAGTAGTTCGATGTAAGAACATGCTGTGATCAGATATAGTATGTTCTAGAAACAGGAACACGTGTCATATTCACAGGCATTATGTGTAAAGTAAGCAGATGCAATTCAACAAAGTTAGAAGCAATACAAGCTAGACATCATACGCAACATGCAATCACATATAATAGTGCCAAGTTAGAGCAAGCACCTGTAATGGTGGAGTAGGGGAGATGTGCTCATCATCTACACCGCTACGTTGATTGTCTAGCCTTGCGTTGTCTTGCGAATCTTGTTGGGAGGATGGCAGAGTAGAATCTGTAGAGACCCTCCATTTCAGTTGCTCAGAAGGACCACCATCATCCAATGCCTTACCAATTTCCTTCCGCTTTATTGATTTTGCATTGTGAGGTCAAACCGACAAGAAAAAGGAATAAAATTCGCTCTTCAGAACTCATTCATGCATGACACTGACGAACACTACTCTGATGAAAGGCAAAGTCATGATACGAGGATGGAATATGTATGAAAAACTGGACGGCTTGACATATTCACACCTATGATGTGGTAACTAAGCAGAAGGCACCTCAACAAATTAGAAGCACTGCAAGCTAGACACCATATAGAAGGTGCAATCAGTGTCACTCTACCAAGTTAAAACTGTCTCGTCATAGGTGGCGTTCCTCAAACTAGAAGCACTACAAGCTAGAAATCATATTCAAGACGCAAACCAATATCACACTGCCAACTTAAAGGTGTCCCGTCATATGTGACTGATGCAGGATACACAAGAAGAGTAGTTTCATGTAAGAACATGGTGTGATAGACAGATATAGTATGTACCAAAAACAGGAAAGCATGTCATATGCAGACGTATCATGTGTAAGATAAGCAGATCCAGTTTTACACTAATTAGGAGCAATACAAGCTAGACACCATATGCAACATGCAACCAGATATCACACTGCCAAGTTAGAGCAAGCACCTTGGATGGTGGAGTAGGGGAGCGGAGACTTGGAACTTGTAATGCACTAGAAGTACAAGGAGAATCCGTACAGATGCTCCGCTTATGTTGCTGCAGAGGACCACCATCATCGCCTTCCTTACTCTTTTACTTCCTCTTTTTTGATTTTGCCTTGTCTAGTCAAACCCATAAGAAAAAGGAATAAAATTTGCTCTTCAGAACTCATTGATGCATGATACTAACGAACACTACTTTCATGTAAGACAGCCGCATGATAGGAGGATGGAATATGTATGAAAAGCAGGATGGCATGACATATTGACATGTATGATTTGTAAAGTGTAAACTAAGCACAAGGTGTTTGAACTAGTTAGAAGCAATGCAAGCTAGAAACCATATGAAAGATGAAACCAATATAACTCTGCCAAATTAAAAGGGTGGCCTAACAAATGTATTTGATAGAAGCAATACGTAGCAATAGGCTAGAAATAATATGAAATATGCAACGAATAAAGGTGTCTCATCGTAAGTGATTGATGCAGGATACAGAAGACAGGTAGTTTCATGTAAGAACATGGTTAACACATAGATGTAGTCTGTACCAAAAATAGAAAGGCATGTCATATTCACAGGTACAATGTGTAAACTAAGCAGATGCAATTTACCCTAATTAGAAGCATTACAAGCTAGACACCGTATGCAACATGCAATCACATATCACACTGCGAAGTTAGAGCAAGCACTTGCGATGGTGGTGTAGGGGAAGTGCGGTCTTCAAGTACAAATCTACGTTCAATATCTTCATTTAGGCTTGCTGTTTCTTGAGAATCATGTGGAGGGGATGAAACTGCACTCTTTATAAGAGTAGCGCGTCTCATACTAACACACGGGTGTGACTGTCTCATCATAAGCGATAGATGCAGGATACACAAGAATAGTAGTTTGATGTAAGAACATGGTGTGATAGGCAGATGTAGTATGTACCAAAAACAGGAAGGCGTGTCATATTCACATGTATAATGTGTAAGCTAAGGAGATGCAATTTAACAAATTAGGAGCAATACAAGCTAGGCACCATATGCAACATGCAACCAGATATCACACTGCCATGTTAGAGCAAGCACCTGGGGTTGTGGAGTAGGGGAGATGAGATTTGGAACTTGCACTGTAGTAGGACTAGTAGGAGAATCTGCAGAGATCATCTGTTTCGGTTGCTCCAGAGGACCACCATCATTCCGTGTCGTCGTCCTTTTAGATTTTGCCTTGTCAAGTAAACACACAAGAAAAAGGAATGAAATTCGCACTTCCAAATTCGTTGATGCATGATACTGATGAACACAACTTTTATGTATGGCAACCACATTGTAGGAGGATGGAATATGTACGAAAAACGCTAAACAGAAGGCATTTCAACAAATTGGAAGCAATGCAATCTAGACACCATATGAAAGATCCAACCAAAATCACTCTACCAAATTAGATGTGTCTCATTATAAGTGGCACTTCAACAAGTTAGAGGCAATACATGTTTGAAATGATATGCAAGATGCAACCAATATTACACTATCAACTTGAAGGTGTCTCATCAGAAGTGATTGATGAGGGATACACAAGAAAAGTAGTTTGATGTAAGAACATGGATAATACAAAGACATAATATGTACAAAAAATAGGAAGGCCTATCATATTCACAGGTATAATGTTAACTAAGCAGATGCAATTTACCCTAATTAGAAGCATTACAAGGTAGACACCATATGCAACATGCAACCACATATCACACTGCCAAGTAAGAGTAAGCACCTGCGATGGTGGTGTGGGGGAATTGTGGTCATCAACTAGAGAGCTACATTGACTATCTTCATTTAGCCTTGTTGTTTCTTGAGAATCATGTGGGGAGGATGACACTGCACTCTTTAAACAAGTAGCGCATCTCATAGTAACCCACTGGGGTAACTGTCTCATCATAAGTGATTGATGAGGGATACAAAAGAGCATTATTTTGATGTACGAACATGGTTAATAGACATATGTAGTATGTATCAAAAACAGGAAGGCATGTCATTATCAAAGGTATAATGTGTAAAGTAAGCTGATGCAATTTAACCAAATTGGAAGCAATACAAGCTAGACACCATATGCAACATGCAACCACATTTGACAGCACGAAGTTAAAGCAAGCACCTGGGATGGTTGTGTGTGGCAATTGAGATCATCAACTACAGAGCTACGTTTACTGTCTCCATCTGCTGGCACTGCTCCCTTTAGAGCGCGGAGACGCTTAGTGCTTATCTTCGAATTACACTGGAGCGACTTCTGTCTTTGTATTCATCAACACTGCATCAGAGTCTGAAATACCCACGCATAAAAAAACAATAGTGTGAGTATGGGTGAGATGTGTGCATAAGTAGTACAGTGTAAAGGTAGCAGATAGCAGGTCGGTGAGAAATAAATGATGGGAGACATATGATAGCTCTACAACATGCATGTCACACGAAATTACTAGATTCTAGGATTTTGAAATATGAGCACAGGGATGGCTGGGAAATGCATATGCTCCTCCAGCACACCACAAGGTGTGGTCCTACGAAAATAATAGTCGACTGAAAACAAATAGGTCAGTCCATTTTTTCTGCACCGTCTGATGTACAAATAACGGGAAGATCGCCTTCATCTACCTCCAGCCAGTCAGTGTGACGATCTTCCTCAAAACGCCAGTGACCACCGGCCCAGTCCCCTGCCTCCGCCCTCCCCTCGACCTCACCGCACCGCCGTGCTTGGCCCGCCCCCCGGCCATCCCTTCAAGCCCCGGCGACCTCCAGATCGGGCGCAAGCAGCTCCTGCGCCCCACACCCCTATGATAGACACCGATGCGCCGCTTCCCCGGCGAACAGGCGGACTAGGTGCTCCGCGCGCCTAAGCGGGTGCTGCTTCTTTTAATTGTGATTCGACTGAACCTGAATTGAAATCCAGGCAGGCTACTGACCTCTAGCAAAGGTGAAATAGTAAATGGGAGAAAACCTTGTGCATTTAGTATCACGAAGAAGATGCAATACGAAGCGCTCAACTAGTTTCTTTCATGGGATGAATACGGTGTTAGCGAAGATGTAAGATTTGCACGAATAAGGGAAGAGGAGTACCTCTTTCTACTGGCAGTGTTGTGTCCTCCTTCTGATTTTCCAACAATCTTCATGTGGTTCGCTGGAACGAGAAGCTGTGGAGGACAGTGGAGCCTTGGACGAACCCATGGCCAAGTTGTTGAGTGTGGTGCGGTGGCCGTCTGTCGGCGGCGGGGAACCAGATCCAAGGCGGCGAACGACGGCGTAGCGGGAACAGCTCCGGTGCGGTGGACGGTTGCGACAGTGGAGCGGCAGCGGTGAGGTGCAGGATAGTGTGGTCGAAGTGGTTCAGGTACGACGCACGTCGGCGTCGGCGTCATGGAGGCAGCTCTGCCTCGGCTTCAGCTGCTAAGTCCTTGAGGGCGTTGCGGTTGCGGTTGCGTTGGACGACGACATTGGGGTACCGGCTCCAGCGTGATGGAGGAGGGCGCCGGTTGATTGGGTGCGACGGGGTGGAGGACAGAGGAGACTGGGGTTTCGCGGCTGGTGTAGAGGGCGTTTTGGCGCCCACGGAGTATGAATGGGGAAACGAAGGGAGGGGTAACTAAGGGTGAACAATGTTACGGTTTGGGATGCGCTTGTTTGAAATTTGGGGAAAGTTACAAACTTTGCCCCCATCTAAAATTTCGGACATATTGCGGGTTGGGGGTAGGACAGTAAGCTCAGGTGTCCCAAATGGTGGGTGGTGTCGTGGTTTTGTCACGGCAGATGTCCTTAGTGTCAGGACTTAGTCGCGAGGCCAACGCATCTATGTGGTAGCTTGAGAGGGGTTGAGTGAGACGAGAGACGCAGGGCGGATCAACACACAAGACAAGGGTTTAGATAGCTTCGGGCCCCGGGAAACAACATCCGGTAACAACCCTACATGCTGTTTGTGGCTAGGTATCATTATCATCACGAGGGAGTCGTCGTAAACCAGCTCTTGTGTCTAGCCCTAGAGATTGTTTCTTTTTTGCTTTTCCCTCTTTGGGGAGCCCTGCCCCTCCTTATATAAGTTGAAGGGGCGGGTTACATGTGGAGTCCTATTAGGATTAGGACTAGTCTACCTCTAATACAAACCGGATACAAGTCCAGGTCTTAACTCCTTGTAAGACAAATATTCCTCACGCCTTTCCTTGTAAACCGGCCCACCATAGGCCTTCATGAACCGCCCGTTGGGCCACCGGGTCTTGTCGCTCCTCTGACCCACCTGCCGGATTACCAATGAATCGTAAACCGCCAGGTCCAAACGGGTCGCCAGTGGATCGTCAATTCTCAGCCGGGTCTCAAGTAAACCGCCAAGTCCGGTCGGGTTATACTTCCGGCCAGTTTACGCGGCGGGGTATATCCCCGACATTAGCCCCCAGTTTAATTTGGATTTATCCATGTTAAACTGATCCTGTAAAACAAACACAAGAACAAATTTGACAGATTATGCTCCGGGTTAAGAATTCTTGTAAACCAGCATCTGATCATCCTTAAGTCCTTGTCATTTCCTCCTTCTAGAAAATTCGAGTCAATAGACCAGCTTCATAATCAATTTGCTTGCAGAAGATATTTCGTAAATAAAAATCCATTTGAATCCACCTTCAATGCGCTGACTTGACAAAAATATTGGTCTTCAAATATTCAGCTGATATCCACCGATTTGAAATTATAGAACTTGTCGGTTTATCATTGTCAAAAGTGTCAGTTTATAAATATTGATGGCACCGGGTCATAATTGTTGTCGACACCGGGTCATGTAATTGATCTTCCTGATTTGCTCAAAACTGATAAACTGAAGACGTTCCTCCTTTATATGCATAATACCTGTAGCCCCCAAGTCTTAAGAGGAGAACATAGTGATAACTTAAGACTTGCTCCAATAAGTGTTTTCAACCTTGAAGAAATCCGGTTTGTTCATCTCAATCATATAAACTGAATACTCCATATATGTAGCCCCCAAGTGTCGTTTTGTCATGCGTGCAACAACCTGGGACTTGTAATTGCTTATAAAAACTTCAATCAGTGTAGCCCCCAAGGGCCGGGTCATTATGCAATAATGAGCAGGGACTTTGTAAATATAATCATGTAGATTTTAGCAGTGATGTGTAGCCCCCAAGGACTGGCTTAGTAAGATAATACTGAACCGGGACTTGATATATACTTCAATGAAAATAACATCTTATAATGTAGCTTCCATCGTAGGGCTTGAACCCACATCCACAAGGTTAAGAGCTTTGTGCTTTACCAACTGAGCAATGAACCCTTTAATATAATGGATTAAGGCTTGTATACCTTGAATGTTTGACAGGAGCAATTGGTAGCCCCCAAGGGCCGGCTCATTACGATGTGATGACTCGGGTCTTCAATAAGTCCAATAAAAAATGACTTTGCATTAGCCCCCAAGTGTCATGGTGCATGCTTGCATCGACATGAGACTTGCATGTAATCTCAATTTGAATAATGTAGCCCCCAAGTGCCGGGTCGTAAGCCTGCAGCGACTCGGGACTATTCCTTCCATTGTAGAATAAATCATATCCTTTGATAAAATAATAGCCATTGCGCTAAAGCGACTTTGAAAACCTCAATAATACCGGTTACTAATAACCATAATAAAAATCCAGCCATGTTGGCTATTCAAGATAATATAATCTGGTATGAAAACCTTATTCATTCAATATCATAATGAAAATTCAGCCAAGTTTGGCTATTTGAATAATATAACCCAATGATTTATAAGCGCATGATTCCAATGGTGCAATACAAATATATACTGGCGACTTATAGTCCAAAGCCAGGCCGGCTTAACAAACACCGGATAATTTCTCATCATATACTGGCGACTTATCGTCTTAAAGCCAGGCCGGTTTAATAAACACCGGATAGTTTATCATCATACTGGCGACTTATAGTCGAAAGCCAGGCCGGGTTAATAAACACCGGTGATTTATAATCACGCTTTATTCAACATGTTTCTGCATACAACAAGTTTAAATTGTCCTGGCGGTTTACCGCCGGACGGGTCATAATGCCCAACATATAACCTGGGTTGATAACCAAGGCTGCACTTAAGAATAATCAAATATGAAATATATCATACCTGTGACATTAAATCACATCATTGGTTGGCCAATTTTATTGTAGTAAAGGTGATAACCCCAATCTTGAGTACTGATAACTCCTTCCATATTGTGCCGGTTTATGATAAAACCGTGCCGGGTTGTGATAAACACCGGATTAACCATATATAATACTGGCGACTTGTGGTCAAACCAGACCGGGCTGATAGTCTCCGGATTATAATTTGATCGTGTACTGACAACTTGTAGTTGACAGCCTAACCGGGTTGACAAACACCGGTTTGAAAACATCATCAATCTTATCAAAAGAAAGAGAAACTTAGCAAAAGGCAAATAAAACCGTTGTAGTCGAGGCTTTTCACGGGCTGCCAGGCCCCAAATTTGATCAAGAGGTGTAGCTATGGTTCGGGTTTGACCAAGCCCCCAAGTGATGCTGTGGCATTACGCCGATCAAGAGGTGTAGCTATGGTTCGGGTTCGACCAAGCCCCCAAGTGATGTTGTGGCATTGCACCGATCAAGAGGTGTAGCTATGGTTCGGATACGACCAAGCCCCCAAGTGATGCTGTGGCATTGCGCCGATCAAGAGGTGTAGCTATGGTTCGGGTTCGACCAAGCCCCCAAGTGATGTTGTGGCATTGCGCCGATCAAGAGGTGTAGCTATGGTTCGAATACGACCAAGCCACCAAGTGATCAATAATATGATAAGCCAATAAGGCAGGATACCCATGTTTGAACCGCGCATCCTAGCAGCAGGTCCTCTTCGGCAACCATTAACTTTTTGCAAGAGATAAATTCTTCTTGAACCGGGATTTTGAACCGGATATTGAGAGCTTCAAAGCTTTGTGGGAGACATCTTTCCCTTGAACCGGATTTTAAACCGAAATCTTCTTTTTCAGCCGGAAATTTTCTGACAGCCTTTAAACTCGAACTTGCGAGAAGTTAATTTCTTTTTGAACCAGACATTTTTAAACCGGATTTGAGAGCTTCAGAGCTTTGTGGGAGAACAGATTTCCCTTGAACCGGATTGCAAACCGGATATTTGAGAGCTTCAGTGAGACTGACTTCCCTTGAGCCGGATTTTAAACCAGAATCCTTTCTGATGACCCGGAACTTCTTCATTGAGCCGGGATTTTGTAACTGTCATATACTTTCTAAGCCGGAAATTTTCTGACGGCCTTTAAATTTTCATCAATATAACAGTAGCCTCCGGGACCGGGTTATCTTTCCTTCCATCATCCTGGGGTTCTTAGATTTGCTGAAACTGGCAAAATTTGCTGAGTCATGTCATCGTAGCCCCCGAGTCTCAAAGGTGACTCGAGGAGTTGGCTTGAAACTCTCCGTGTTTGACCATAGCAGAAGGTGTATATCATTGATGTTGATAACGCGATGTGAATCCACAGAAAGTTGAGGTGACTGCGGCAAGTTATCCATGATCCCGTATGAGCCGTGCCAGCAACTCGGCCAATGGCCCTTCCAACTAGCGATTTGAAATTAACCAAACTGTAGGGGTGGCGACTTGTGCGCCTGCCCATTGAACCACCCAGTGCAGACGGCGGTTGATAGTATATGATAATTTTCCTCCATTTTGTTGAAAGAAAAACCGGGCTACCCAAGCTGTGACTTGCTCATACTCAATAAACAGCTCATGCATACAAGTGCGGCCCGGTGTGTTGATGTAGACTGGGCCGTACGGGCGGCGGCTTGTGCGCGTCCATTCATCGGGTAATATGTTACAGACTATCGCTGGGCGGAATATTGTCAGCCCGTGTTCCATACCCATGGCATAAACCACATTTGTAGTGAATGAGTGTCCTATGTATAAAAATACACAGATCAAAGTAATTGTTCTTTGACAAAAAATAATACGTGCTAATAAAATAGACTTTAGATGGATAGCACCTGATTCGTTTAGACCGGAAATAACCCGCCATGAAATTGATGATCCGGCCGCGGGAGCAGACAGATGAGTCGGCCCGGTGTTGTAAGCCGGTGCGGACGAGCAAGTTGTCCTCCGCGTTGTAAGCCGTCGCGGACGCGTGGACTGACCACGAGGGCGGACGGGCGAGTCGTCCGTGGCGTTTGTAATGCAGTGCAGACGGGTGAGTCGGCCGGCGCGTTGATGTAAACCGGACCGCGATACACGTGTCCGTGAAAACCGCGCGGCACAGCTGACCGTGCATCCGTGGCATAACACTACCCATGTTCCTTTTAATAGTCGTCCTGCGTAAAAATATTACAGGCCAAGGCAAAGATAAACTGTTCTTTGATAAAAACAATATATGCTAATAAAACAAACTTGGATGGATATCACCTGATTTATTCGGATGATGGATGATCCGTTCACCGTGACAGAGGCGGCTCAGGCAGACCCGCGACGCAATATAGCCCCGGCACCTCAATACGATAGAGACGGCTCAACGCGGCCCCGACAGCTCAACAGGCGGCTCAACGGTAATGTAATAAGCGGCGATCGGCGAAGCAAAAAATAGAGGAGACCGCAAAGACGGCGGCTTGGCACTGCTAGGGGGGAGGGGCCGGTTCTCCGTGGGCCACTTCTGCCACGGTCTGAGCGGCGCGCACGACAAGGGCCGTCTGGGCGACTTAAGGCGCGGATGCTGACCCGACAGCAGTCGGTGGCTCGCACTGTTGATGGAGGTGAGGACAAGGCGGAGACAAGTCTGTGGCTTCCCTCGTGGCCTGAACACTGTATCCGATGCATCTTTGGTGAAGGTTAAACCGGACGTACTATATGCATGTACACTGTTGCATAGTTTTCTCCCAATCTGCTCGTAGGTACAGTGGCTAATTAGAACTTGCGTTTCTTCATTGCTTGGAATAATACTCCTTGGCACTAGCACTTGATTCCTTTGCATAGGGACAAAAGCATGCGGGATTTCATGAACTCCGTGCATGGAGCCAGTTGCCACTAGAAAATATAGATGCTACTTGCGATTTGACTGCTATCAGACACATGCAGATGCTCCGCGGCAGCGCGTACAGTGTCCCCTTTCTTTTTCTCTTGCTTTGATTGACGGACAGATGGCCTCATTTGACACAATAGGTAGCACCGTAATATTACTTACAACCACGTAGCAGATCGTCTTGGACTCTGGGTAGGTCTCGAACTTCCGTGCTATGAGAAGAATAGTAGGATTCGGCGACCCAGACAGGTTGTCTGGCGGCACACGGAAACACCACAACAGATAGTAGGACTCGACGGATTGCCTAACAATGTGTGCGGTGACGCACGCAATCCCAATCTTCTCGATCTCAAATTCCGTCAATAAAATTTTCCTTCTCGCCCATGAGTTGTAGCAGATGAATTTGGTACGTCGCCCAAAGCAGTCGTCGAAATTTCGGTCTCAGTATTGGCGGGTCTCCATGGTGCGTGCAACAGATGCTTAGCACGTAGCCTTTCTTGATCCGGAAAATTATGAACTTCTCGATCCTTGAGAAAAAATCCCTTCAAGAACTCATCACCATCGTGCGCAGGCCCCACGGTGGGCGCCAACTGTCGTGGTTTTGTCACGGCAGATGTCCTTAGTGTCAGGACTTAGTCGCGAGGCCAACGCATCTATGTGGTAGCTTGAGAGGGGTTGAGTGAGACAAGAGACGCAGGGCGGATCAACACACAAGACAAGGGTTTAGACAGCTTCGGGCCCCGGGAAACATCATCCGGTAACAACCCTACATGCTGTTTGTGGCTAGGTCTCATTATCATCACGAGGGAGTCGCCGTAAACCGGGTCTTGTGTCTAGCCCTAGAGATTGTTTCTTTTTTGCTTCTCCCTCTTTGGGGAGCCCTGCCCCTCCTTATATAAGTTGAAGGGGTGGGTTACATGTGGAGTCCTATTAGGATTAGGACTAGTCTACCTCTAATACAAACCGGATACAAGTCCAGGTCTTAACTCCTTGTAAGACAAATATTCCTCACGCCTTTCCTTGCAAACCGGCCCACCATAGTATGATTCGGCCTTCATGAACCGCCCGTTGGGCCACCGGGTCTTGTCGCTCCTCTGACCCACCTGCCGGATTACCAATGAATCATAAACCGCCTGGTCTAAACGGGTCGCCGGTGGATCGTCAATTCTCAGCCGGGTCTCAAGTAAACCGCCAAGTCCGGCCGGGTTATACTTCCGGACGGTTTACGCCGCGGGGTATATCCCCGACAGGTGGGTGTTTAGGCGCCCACGGTGTATGAATGCTTCTCGGAGGCGGTTGAGACTGGCATCTTGGTGAAGTGACAAACCTACCCCGGTTTAGACCTTTGGACATCGGGCCGATAGGCTACACGTGCCAGAGTCAGGACAGTAATCTCCTACCACCAAACATTAGTCTCGCGTGGTTTCGGGTGACCAGAGGCTTATTTGGCGCTTCGTTCAATATTTGGGAGCAGAAGCATTTACGTTTTCGGTTCTCTTGAATTGAACTTTCAGGATTTTTCAAAGTTCACAAATCTTTACTCTTGAAAATCCTAAAACTACGATTATTTTGGAATGGAGGGGGTACATTTGAATATACATTGTACACGAGTATATATTAAAAAATATGCAACTTACCTCAGTTCATGCATGGTTCCAGATATAATGTCCTTGGTTGCAAAAAAATAGTTAGACATGCGTATGGATATATAGCATGTTCAAACGCACAACAAGGATTGATGCCCCTTTTAGATCTGATTTACAAATGCCATTATCTCGGGTTCAAATAGATGAATGTACTTCCTATGAATTCGAATCTTCGAAACCCCCTTTATGTTGAATTCAACATGTATTCTATTTTGTAGCTAGCAATTTGGAATGTATCCATGTAAGTGACAAATGTATAAAGTGCTTCACACTAACAACATGGAGTGCATTAATTAATGTTTATATATGAATTGCAAAAGTAATGCATTGCCTGTATTTCAAACCGCTCTCACTCTATGGATCCATAATATGAAATAAACACATGCACATGGTAGAATTCAATAGAGTATGGGTGTCTGATAGACCGATTTTCGTTCATACGCAAATTGCAAAATTCATGATCTCATCCAAAAATAATAATGCCATTTATATTTTAATTTAATGCGTAGAACTGCCTTTTACACGTAGATGCACTATGCCTCGGCCCGTTCTCACAAGCGTGCCATATATATATATATATATATATATATATATATATATATATATATATATATATATATATATATATATATATATATATATCTAACGCATAAGTGCACACACTTTATATACATCGGCATTTCTCTTTCACACATGCTCACAATCTCTCCCGGGGTGTCGGTGTGTCTCACTCTCTCTCTCTCTCTTTGACTACTATGTACCACCCTCTTCACTAATCTCAGTTGGAAAACACTATTTCTCTCACATGCATATATACACACGCACGGTCTCTACTAGCCCTCTATACGCACATATACACATATATGTGCCTATGTGTCTTCCGCACGCACATTATCTTTAGGCCTCTCTCGCACACATTGCCCCCCCCCCCCCACACAGACACACCTCTCTCTTAGTAGTTGGCAGATATGATTCCATCAGATCATTCGGTAGGATATCCCTGACTATTAGACTGGATGGTAATACGAGGCAAAGTTTTACCCAAGTTCGGACCCTTGCAGTTGAGGAAAAAGCCTACTCCTAGTACTGTATATTAGTGATAGGGGTGTGTACAAAGTACACATGAATACCAGACATTGTGCGTGTGTGTATACTATCGACGAACTAGCCCCCAGGCTTCTATAACATACTCGGGGCCTAGGGTTACAAATCATATATAGTCGGCTTATCACCAGTGGGGATAGAGTCATCCACGACTCTGGTAGCTTCGTGTTGTATGTCGAGTCCTCCACATGGGTCTTCGTATAATGCGTCTCGGTCCATCCTATGTGGCGCAGGATGGAACCGACCCATGAGTCCTCATGTTGACCCACCACAACTAGAAATGCTGTGCCCACCCCAACTAGAAATGATGTGCCCACCACACCACACACGCAATCGGCCACTAAGAAAATAAGCATATACAATAGTACAATGTTATACATGAAAGTTAATTGCATGGTGCATCCAAAAATATTTGTTCTGCATTGTGAGTGTTTATATTTTCTCCTAAAATATTAGTGACGGGAAAGAGAAATGAAGGGCATATCTCTCCTTGTCTCCACCGGACACCCCTCTTTCTACACCACTTTCACGTACGCACATAAACTATCTCTCGGCCCTCTAAAAGTATGCATGCCCATGATACATTCACATGTGACGGTCACTGTATTTCAAGTGAAAGCACTATACGGTCACTGGACTTCAGAATATGCTCATTACGGTCACCGTATACATTCTTGTGATGATCATATGGTATCTAGCTCATGATACGTCTCCGTATTTTGTTGATGACACTGACGGACATTATATTTGATGCGTGCTCTGTATTTTGTTGACGACAGTTACGGTCATTGTATTTGAAGCGAAAGCACGATATGGTCACTGGACTTCAGAATAAGCTCACCACGGTCACCACATACATTTTGTGGTGCTAACCAACCTGTGGTTGGATGGTTAGGAGGACAGTGGTTTCTCGAGCCCACCAGGGTTAAAGTCTTGGTGCTCGCATTTATCCTGGGTTAATTTCAGTATTTTCTGGCGATGTGCGTTCAGTGGGAGGAGACATTCCACTCAACTATGAGGCACCTATGGTGACTTCGTAAAATCTCAAGATCATATGATGCCTCACTCTCTCGAAGGTGCTCATAGGGGTAGGGTCTGTGTGTGCGCTTATAGCAGTGAGTGCTTGCGCGTATATATGAGCGCTTGCGTCTGTACCGTGGTAAAAAATACATGTCGTGATTATACGGTCACTGGCTCACCCGTACAACTCCGTATTTTGTTGATGACACAATCAATTGACATAATATGCGGGTCGCCGGTCGGTCTGCGGCCGGCTTGGGCGGCGTGGTGGGACAAAAAAAGCACAACTCATGTGAGCTCGTCTCCAACGTGCATGCTGGAGGATGCATGAGCACCCGAGCCATTCCTCGTTCATCGGTGGCAAAGGCACCGGTGGACAAAAGGGTCGCCAATATTTTGGCTACCCCGGGCAAGATCCAAACAGCCCCTCCCAGCAGATTCAAATCCCTCGTTCGCCGTGAAATTTTGCCATGTGTTGTTTTCATGGACTAGCAAGATGCCTGTGCGTTTCATGGAACATCAAGATGCATATTTTTTTACAAAACACATGTTGTGATTGACCCATGCAGGAGTAATCCCATGTGTAAAAACTAATGATATCTCGAGAATTTTATCGAAAAAATGGTATCTCAAGAATTTCATCGAAAAAATGATATATCGAGCAAGATGAGAGATAAGGTGAGGAGGAGTGGAGCGTGGTGGTGACTGGTGGTCGGACTGGGCAGAGGCATGGGGATGGACGGCGCATTATGTCTCGGTTTGTATCTCTCTCACACACACCCACGTAGGTGGGGGACGTGCACGAAGAGAAGAGGTGCACGCGCGGCGCGCGTACTCCCGTCTCTTTCCCAACCACACCTGCGCGGGTACATGGTGGAGCTCATTTCTGTACGAAAAGGCAGCCCACGTGGTAATTTGACATGTGTACTGGTTGTCCACTTGATGGAGGATCGTCTACCACGGGTGAACAAACAAATTGCGACTTGACGTGTTATGTTAAAAAAGAGGCAAAACATGTGGGGCCTACCTTAGAGGCAAGGCTCTATACACTCGAGATGCTCTGTACGTATTACTTTTGATGTGTCCCATCAACTCGTAGAACAAGGAGAAGCTTGCTTACTACGCCATCTCCCCTGCCCACGGGGGTGCTGGCTTGCAAGACGAGGTGAAGCTTCCTTACTAGTACTACGCCTTACGCTCGCTCCCTCGCCCACACGCGCGGTGGCTCGCAGGACGAGGAGAAAATTTTACTACTCCCTCCGTTTACTCCTCGTCCCTACCTTGGTTAGAGAGGTTATCATATTGTTTGGAATATATTTCTTTTAGTAGTAGTAGGAGTAGTACGGTGGTATATAGGAGTAGTACTACTACAGCAATTTCCTTGGAGTCTATGGTGCAGCAAGCTACCCTAGGCTATGTTACTACTCCCTCCTTTCCAGTTTATGGCTCAATTTCAAAATCTCTCCAACCAAGGTAGATGGTGAGTGGTGGAATTAATTTCATAGTTTGCGCAAGTAATGTACGCTCGTTTTTCTCAAGAAGTTATGTTTACCGAGGCATTAATTAGAACGAATGCATGCATGACCACTAAATTTCCATGAACTTCTACATGCATTGGTGAGTTTTCTCTTGACAGTTCTTGCATCGGGTGATTTAAAGCACCTCGAAATCCAAGATGTGATGGTACTACTACTAGTAGAATTGAGACT
Organism: Triticum aestivum; assembly: GCF_018294505.1. Taxonomy (NCBI): domain Eukaryota; kingdom Viridiplantae; phylum Streptophyta; class Magnoliopsida; order Poales; family Poaceae; genus Triticum; species Triticum aestivum. Next base: position 415,811,565 of record NC_057814.1, on the reverse strand, counting down.
TATAAAACAGAAAAATGATTTTTTTAGACGAGCCCTATAAACCGGATAGGAGGGAGTAGTAAGTAGTATACTACCTCCATAGTGGGTACGTACTCCGTAAAATCAGATTTTTCCCAAAACTAAGTCGCTCAACCTTTATTTGCTTGTTTCCCTTCCTGCCTCGTTGCCTCGAACAGACTATGCCAAACGCCCCTGCCTGCCGTGCGGGAAAAGGCCCGCCCTCGCCTTTTTTTAGTCCAGGTGTGTATCGATGGATCGCGCGAAGCAGCAAAAACCAAGCCGTGTCTTGTACTCCTCCGTCGACACTCGCTTTCATGAATTATGTACTTCCTCTCGCCGACATGTGGGACATATAGCAACCGGGTCGACGTGTCATGCACCAAATAACAGTGCAGAACAGCAGGGGGACGCACCCCAGTCGTACCGCCCCAGTAGTAGTAATGAGCAATGAGACGTCCAATCACAATGCCGCACCTTCCCACACGGATGAAGCAACCATTATTTCACACTTCGCTTCGCCATCATCTCCTTCAAGAAAACCATGTAGTATTTCTTCTGCCATTGTTCTGCCTCAAGAGGGACACACGCATCGCCTTGGTACATCATGACACGTGGGACCGCATGATAGGCCATGCTCCCCCGTCCATCGCTCGGTAAAATCATCTCATTTTTACTACTTCCTCTGTATTGGTTTACAGGGCATGCACGTCATTCTAGGTTGAGAATTTAACTGGCTATATATGTGATGAACAGTATATGTTTAGAAACTACATCCGCTTAAGAATCCAATGATATACTTTTTGTGACATAGTAACTCATATTTAGTTAGTCAAATGGATGACCGAGAACTATGTGTGCGCCCTATAAACCGAGACGGAGAGGGTAGTACAGTACATATCTTTTCAGATCAATATAGTCGGGATTCACCAAGGAGCAAAACTAAGTGGCAGGCTGCTCATGTCGTGTTGGCGTAGCAACTCAAGCAGGGTCAGTCCGCACACGAAATGCTGACACCCTTAACAGGACCCCTTTGGCCGACATGTGGCTCATCCACCGTCTTGTTCCACGTGCGATGCACCAAATTATAGTTTGGAGCGGCGGTTGGACTTGGAGGCACCCCGGTCGTAGCACCGCAGTAGTAGTAAATGAGCGATGAGGGGTCAAATCATAAAGCCCCACCTTTCCCGCATTAAGCTGGATGGACGAAGCAACCATCATTTCACTCTAGGGTGCAAGAGCATAAAGAAAAGAGAAAACCAATGATGCGTGCGGCAGCTACCTAGGGCACCCGAGGGTAGGGGCCTCCACTACAAATCCATTTTTTAAGCGCCTCCACTACAAATCCGCTTCTCCCTCGTCCTCTTGAAGAAAACCGATGATGCGTGCGGCGGTAGGGTTTGTAGGAGTACTACAGTGTGCGGGTCCACGTCGTAGTAAACGGGAGAGGGATTGAGTTCAAGTCGACACCTTAATATGTGTGGGCCGCTTGGTTTTACGGGAACGAGGCAGCATTTTGGGTTCGAGGACCAGTGGAGATATACGTACAAAAAATTGTGGACGTAGGTTCGACCGAATGGCAATGATTCATGGGCCCTGCATTTTGATATACCCGCAGCCGCGTGAAATTCGCTACTCTACTCAAAACTAGTAAGGTACACATGCATTGAACGCATGAGATTTGGAAACCAAATTATGAATAAATACACACTATAGCATGTAAAGCTTTGAGTCATATATGCATGATGTAGATGTTCGTTTAGTTCTTATAGTTCATCTCATTAAAAATCAATTAGTTTTATATGAAGTTTAAGATTCATGGGATTGTGCATTGTAAAGCATAAAGTAAAAAAACAAATAATGGCAATTCATTTAGAAAAAAAAAGTTTGGGAAATTATGATATGGAAGATTCTAGGACAAAGGAGAAGTTCTTGTGTTTTGAGGTTTGTGCATTATGCTTAAGCTAAACCATGGAGTCTTCTAGATTGTACATGTGGCAGAATCTGGTGGAATGTTGATGATATCCAACGGCCAGTAGTGCTCGGATTTGCCATCTCTGCACTGTCAAAGTTATTCGCACACTATATAGGGGTATAGGTATAGATAATGCATAAAAGTTCCTCCAAAAACATCTATAACTAATGGGAAGTGAATGCATGCTTAAAATAAAACGAAAATGTAATACTCCCTCCGTCTAGGTGTATAAGTCATCTTAGGTTTTTTTGCTAGTTAATAGCATTCCATGCAATGAATTAACCACTGCATGTCATGTTTGAAAGTCTCAAACCATTGAAAGCATGCAAGGCCCACATCTCTTATTGGTTGATATGTCATGAAACAAGAAACGAGGAGGGAATTAATGTACCGTGCCAAAGTGTTTTGGGATTATTTGGTTTTCGAAAGATGACTTACACACCTAGACGGAGGGAGTACAAAGAGAAAAAATGAATTGCAGTTAAAAGAATGACATTTCTAACAAAAATGTGAATGTGAACTACATATGTGTGCACGTGACCAGCACATACATTGTCAATACAAAATTTAATGCAAGAAATAACTTATGAGTAACATACATGAATTGATGATGTGGTGCTTGCATGCATAGAGTAGAAAAACAATGTGATTTATGACTTGCATGCACGACGTGTTCTTGTGCCATAGTTGCATGTCTAGGAAAAAAGCTACTAGTGGGTTGTACTAGCTATTTAGGAATAGAAGATGTATACATGGAAGTTGTAGGGAAAGATATGACATGTATGTCAATTCCTATGAGTAGGGATTGGAAAAGAGATGTCATTTGGTTCACATCATATGAACTTTTCTATTGAATCTAGAGATGACATGTATCTCAATTCCTATGAGGAGGGATTAGAAAAGAGATGCCATTTGGTTCACATCATAGGAACTTTTCTATTGAATATACGCTAATGTTTATTTTCCTTTGAAATTATGGGAGTATAGGAATCCATTCATATGAACCAAGTGGCTCTAAAGCTATAAAAATGATATCATGTTTATTTCCTTTGAAATGTGGAGTACATGAATCTATTCCTATGAACCAATTGGCTCTAAAGGAAAAAAATCCTATAAAAAGCATATCATATAGAGTTCCTATGATATTCCTTCACACCAAAGGATGGTTGAAATTGCTGCAGGTGATACGGCGGTCTTTCTTTGTAGACTCCTCCCCCATCTTTATAGTTACCTCTCGAAGATGAATGAAATGATATATATTGGGTATTCTATATGTGCATTTTGGTACACGAAATCTTGGTAAAAGTTTGCGAGGTTCAAATTTTCAATAAAGCTATATGCACTGCATTTTGAAATGGAGGGAGGAGCATACGGTAGTTGCTAACACTCACGTGGAAGATTTGTGTGTAGGAGGAGTGGCTGCTCTGTTAAATGACATGGAAAAACTGACACTGTCGGATGCTGATCTAACGGTTCTTACGGCGTTTGTCAGGAAACGGCTTGTGGCGAACGTTTGTCGGATAATGATTTACGGACACATGCATTGCATTGATACGTGCCCCCTCTCTCTCACGCACACACGCACCCTCATGAGTCACGACTCTCCCGAGTCCTCTCGCACCCACCGTCTATCTACAGGTAAACGTCACACACATATGTGCTCTTCACACCCTACCCTCAGAACTTCTAAAAAACAAAAGACATCGCGCACCTTTTATTTTAGCTCACACGTCACACACTTATACTATTACTCTTGTGGCAAACGTTCTTTGGGCATAGTATATTGTACTTTCACGAAGAGAAGCGGTGCACTCACGCACTAGTTCTCTCACAGCCACTCATGGGTACATGTAGGAGCGCATTTTTTTGAAGCTGGTACAACAAAATCACTCCACTATATATATAAGCAGGAGCCTTAGCGTTTGCTTTACTAGGGTTCCTCTCTTTCACTCTCTCATGCTCTCTAGATCTAAGCAAGACATAGGTGGCCACACTCTCTCTCTGCTCACGGCTGGTCACAAATCCGGTCGGACCACCTCGACCGGGGCAGGGGTGTAGGTGCATCGTTCACGCTTTCGTCCGCGGCAAGGGAGGAGACCAACAGTTGCCCGCGCGTCCCGATCGACGGTCGTGCAGTTCTCTCCGACAGAGCACCGGCTCGGGAGGGCCTCCGACCCCTTCTTCCTCCCTGCGGTATTGTGGCCAAGATGCGGCCTCCCGACGCCGTCTTTGCCACATGCCGACGACCCTCAGGTATATATTCCTTCGAAACCTGCCTTGCTCTACTGCCCTAGCTCCCCACGTGGCTGTGTGTGGATCTTTTTCTACTCCCGTCGGTTGTTCCAAAGCCACCTAGACTTTTACTATTATTAGAGGAAAAGCTAGTTCATACAGTCAAATCTAAGAGTTGGTTCAAACAGGGAAGAAAGTGGGAAAGCTGTAACATGAATCTAGGACTTGGTTCTAAGAGGAAACAGGGGAAAGTAGTAGATACTGGCTACCCAACCGGTCTCTTGGTTGAAAAGGCAAAGAAAGCATGGTGGATGGCGAAGGGTGGGGGGAAGTGGACCTGTCTCTTGGTTGAAAAAGGAAAGAAAGTGAGGGGTGTTGGGGGAAAACACAAATGAGAATGAGTAGGTCTAGATTTCCTATGCTCACATAGGAAAATGTCGCCGAGGAGATAAAAAATGGGAAAAATGCAGACATGCTGCCTGAGTGTTTGCCGCTCTCGGCAACCACATCTGCCTCACAACTTTATGCCCCTGCTGTCCCTACGCCCATATCGCTACCATTAATGTAAAATCACATGAAGCATTAAGCAATGCCACCTAATGTCACTATAAGTAATGGTCTAGTGCCGTTGATAAATTGAAGCAATGCCACCACCATTTTATGAAGTGCTTCCGTCTTGCTTTATTTCCCATGAATTGTGTTTTTGCAGTTACACTTAAATCTCACACCGCTAACATTGCTTCATCCCAGTGGAACTGCACAAATTTGATTGCACATTTACTGACCATGTGCTACTCTCATGACAGTAATACTAATGCTATTGTTCTGCATGTTAATCTAGTGGCAGTGTTGATGTGATGTGATGCTACTTACTTAAGGGCACTTTCATACTATCAATCTAGTGCCAATTATAACACAATAGATGCTGCTGTTAATCATACGCCACTGCAAATATCCGTCACTGTTTAAATAACTGTATTTCATATTTGCACAAACAGGGATGCCTATCTCCATATCGTTTCTATCTGCACAATCAAAAGTACACACCTCAATTTTAGTACAACTACACAAAATGAGATGGCTATTCCTAGCTGCCGTCCTCTAACCACCAGTGTTCCACGTATTCCTACATTGCTTCTAACTAGGTAGAATGACCAACGCAATCTAAAAGAGGCTGATTCGTACGTTTTACTTCCTAATTGCAGTGCAGGGACGAGCGAAAACAACTGCATCCTAGTCTGGAATGCACTTTCTACCATTTCATCCGTGGACCGAGGACTAGCTGGCACGGCTGCACGGAGCTTTTGGGACAGGTGTGCGGACAAGAGGCATTGTGGTCTGCTTATTTATGCAAATAGCGGTGCTTAAATTTAGTGGAATACACAAGACTTTCAGCTGGTCAGTACACTACATGGTTCAGTTCAGCATTCTAGCTGAGAACACAATTATAATTGGTTATTCTGGAATGAGAGAACCTAACCCTGGATGGTGGCAACAAGAAAAACCAGAGAGAACTCCGGGAAATTTAAGCCTGCCGGGCGGCCCTTTGCTCGGAGAAGCCTTGCTTGTTTTTTCCTGATTTGTAAAACTTCTCACAACTTTGTCTTTTGTTGTGAACTAGTATATGTTTGTTATGTTTTATGAATCATTGAGATGTATTAAATTTCTTAACTTATGCTTTTCAAGTTTTTTATGAAGCCAAGTTTAATGTGAGCGTTCCACATGAACGCTGGCCTAGCGTGGGAACGTTTGGAATTTACATTGTGGCCTCAGTTAACTGCATGAACCACTGTAAGATACGCATTTGCTTATATGTCAGACAACATATTATTGATTGTTAGTTGGTCGATAGCCTAGTGTTGAAGTGAGCTGAGCCAATGTGCCATGTTTTGCACAACTGCTTACAAGTGGGGCAGCACCAACATTGTTTACAAGTACTTATGCATACGTCGGCGCACAGTTCTCGAACGAGTACTATATTTCATAAAACACACACTGCTCGTATGATAAACCGTGACAACTTATGTCTTACCATGCCATATCCATGAAAAAACTAGTGAGGACCCATCTGTTTCGGCAACAATTACGATGGTTCTCACATGATTCACGGGCACACAAAAGTAGCAGTAGTTCCCATAGACGGATTCAAACAGAGTACTATCCCCAGACGGCTCGATAATAGGCAAGGTTCGGATAATTAGACACAATCCAAAATACTATTAAACACTAACTGGGGAAACTATTTCATGCCTCGATCTAATTTGGGCTAGACACAAGACGGACCTTGCCATGATCATCATCAAGGACGTCCGGCAGCAACTCAATCCTGTGAACCTTCATGAAGATAACCTTGTGGCCTTGCCACTCACAAACTTGTTTGTGGAGGCATGCCACGTCATCTTCCTGCGTAAGCTTGATAAGAACAGTATGCCTCACAAACGAATGAGTAGCTTTGAACTTCTTGTGTTTCAGTACACCCTGGACAACACGCCTGACAACAGTGAGGCTGGAATACATCTCGACATTGGTATAAGTGCAAATGGCTTCCAGGATCCAACAGCCTAAGAACTCTGTTTCCCAGTGCATATATTCAGGTCATCCGCCTCATAGCGAGTGACATGTACAACCACACAATCCTTGTTTGCATCAGGGCTCTAATTGAAACAGAACAAATTCTAAATTACTTTCCAGTATAAGAAACACAAGTTATTTAAACCACTATGTATAGCATGGCATCGAAGCTAATACAATTTTGCATTATTCATCACCACATACATAGATGAAAAACCACAATCGAGATCGGCAAAGAAGAAAATCACCTTGGGCAGCTCAACGGGGGGACACATCCTTGAAGGGGGGAAACTGTTCTTACAGTGCCACGGGGGCTGTAACCTCAAACGGGGCGTTGACCATCTCAGTACTAGCCGTGAGCGTATCTGGGGTCGGCTCGGTGGCTGCCTCCATCTTCTTGGAGCTCTCTATCTCGTGGGGATCATCCTCCCGCGTCTGCTCCAATATCGGCAGATCTTTGCCTGGTTCTCCTTGGTCCATCATGAAACTGACAAATACTAGGAGACCACTAAAAGGAAAACACAATCGCAATGACAATGAAACAAAAAAGACAGTGAGGATCGGTTACTGCTTTGCAAAAGTTCTTTTTTTCTCTGAATGAAAATATACCAATATCATGGATCTGCTTACCTTCCCTTTGTTGGGAGAGAAGAACAGTGGCACATGCGAGTGTTGGCTTTCTCGAAGATGGTGAGGGAGAAGGGGATTCGGCGAAGAGTGAAATGATGGTTGCTTCGTTCGTCAAACCTAGACTGCGGGGAGGTGGGGTTTTGTGATACGACGGCCATTACTGCCGCGCTACGACCGGGGTGACTCTCCGCATGTATATTGCCTTCTAATTTGGTGGATGGAATTTGGGCCCGCGCGCGGCATGGCCCGCATGTCGGTGAACAAAAGTAAAACGACATTCAGTAGAGGGAGACGTTTCGATGACCTAGGAGGAGCCAGAAGCGATAGTGTATCCACTGTGCTAGTAGTAATTGTTTTTATGGGTAGTTGTAGAGTGTCTCCATTGTACTAGTAGTAATTGTTTCTCTGGGCCCAAGACAAAACAGTCCATCCACCCTAGTAAATAATAAAATCAATTCAAAAGCCCATATATTTACTTAATGAGAGGTGCTACCCACACGTCAGCTCACTCCACTCGTACCCCCAAATTCCTCACCTCACTCCTACAGAAAACCCCAGCTCCCCTTCTTCCTCACTACTACAGAAAAACCCCAGCTCCCCTTCTTCTTCACTCGCACTACAACTAGGCTCGTCATTCGTTTCTCTGCTCAAATCCGTGAGCGCGACGCGACGCCCTCGAGGAAAATGGAGTCGGCTGACCCCAGCGCCAAGAAGATGAGGCTCCCGCCAGCGGCGACGCCAGTTGTAGATCCCGCACCTGGCAGCACGGGGAGAAGCAGTGACCCCGCCCCCACCGGATCCCAGGAACCCGTAGAATCTCGGGTGGATCGCATCAGCGATCTCCCGGACGCCTGATACATCTCCGTCGTATCTATAATTTTTTATTGTTCCATGCCAATATTATACAACTTTCATATACTTTTGGCAACTTTTTAAACTACTTTTGGGACTAACATATTAATCCAGTGCCCAGTGCCAGTTCCTATTTGTTGCATGTTTTTTGTTTCGCATAAAATCCATATCAAACGGAGTCCAAACGGGATAAAAACTGACGGAGATTTTTTTTTAGAATATATGTGATTTTTGGGAAGAAGAATGTGACACCCAAAATTTTTATTTTTGGTTTTATCAAAATCTTTATTTGATTTGAAGGAGGGTTTTCAAAATTTTTTCTTCTAAAGAACTCTCCCTCTCAAAAAAATTTTCTTTTATGACAAATATTTTGTTTGGATTCACCCAAGACTTGATTTTGGTCTTGGAGGTTTTTCCATCTTATGTGGACTCAACACCAAATGTTTTTCATTTGGGAAATTTCTTTTGGAAAATCTTTTAAATAGCCCTATGGCATTTGGAGTGATCTTTTTTCCCCTCTTCAAAATCTCCTCTTGCCATGACCTAAGTGGAAATCCCCTCCCAAAAGCCATTCCCCATCTTTGTGTCAAGATATACTTCAAATCCAACAAGTTGAACCTCCCCATGAATTTTCTTCCATTTAATTCTTATCAAAAATATTTTTTGCCTTCTACTTTGGCTCTTGGAGATTTACAAAGGAACTACCTTTTCTCCTTTGAGTTTAGCCTCCAAACAAATTTCCCTGGCTAGTCCTTAGAGCCCTCAACCAAGATCCATGATGATCCACTGGTCTCCAGTTCAAATATTTCAAATTGTACTTGCTGCAAGTTTGGACCCTATTTGCCTAATTTGATGAAATTCAATTGTTTTCTCCTCCTAAAAATCTGAGAAAATTCAGGCAGCCTCTGGATGCATTGAGAGGTCACCTCACCAAGCCCTAGCTCCAGAAAAAAATTTCTTCATGCCAAATCATTTCGTCGAACACCTGAAGGGCACTGTTACTGTCAAGTTCAGAAGTTCAGTAAACAGTTTCAGAAGCTGCTGCCGTTTTCTTCAGAGCCACTTCTCGATCTCGCCAGTGGCCGCGGTGGCGCCGTGCGCCCTGTGCTTCCTTCGTATCCCCTGCGCTGCACGATCGCCTGGAGGCTTGCGGGCGTCGGCGACGAGCAGGAGGAGGTGCGCCACCCCGTGAGCGACGGCAACAGCGGCCTTTGCGGCTGCCAGAGAGGCGCAGCGTCGGACGGCGCCGTCCAGCGCCGCCCAAGCCACCAGAGGCCACCGCGTGGCCATCCACTCACCCGTGCACGCTGCAGTCCTTCGTCGTGAACTGGCAGGCGCGGAGCACGCTCCCTGCCGCCGCCGTGCCCGTACGGCTGTTCCGTCGAGGACCGGCGCATTACACCTAGCCCGACCGAGGTTTAGTGGAGGAACGGCACCAGTGAACCCCCTGATGGTGCCTAGCCCCTAAACCCCCTGCCCAACCTCTGCCTCGCCGTAATCGCTCGCCGGAGCTATCCCGTTCACGGTCACCCCCCTCGGATCGCATATAAAAGGAGGCCCCGAGCTCGAACTCGAACCCACACCACCTCTGCACACCACTAGTACCACGCCAAGCCACTGAGCAGCCCCCGAGGGAGTCTTCTTCCCCAACTCCGGCCGCCTCGACCCGTTTCGGGACCCAGCTCGATTCATCCCCGTGCGTGCACCCCTACCCCTCAGCTCTTGCCAGTAGCCTCCTAGTACATCCACTCTTCTGACCCGCGCATCAATTTGGAGTTTGCAGCACCCACCGAAGTTCTCCACCATCGCCCGAACCACCGTCCGCCGGAGATAGTGTCGCCGTCGACGTGGTGCTCTCCGACGGCCAAGTCCACTACCCACCGACGCGGAAGATCACCCTGAACCTCTTGGTACCCTCCGATCTCTCTGCCTCGCCGTGGTTCAACGCCGGCGACCACCGCAGTCTTCGGGCGCCGGCGAGCTCCGTTGGGAGTTTTAAACCTGACGGGTGGGACCCCCCCCCCCCCGTCAGCCTCTCTTCTTTTCCCCCCTCGAACCGTTTTCTGAAAGCGCCTTCGGGCAAAATGCATTTTCTCTTTGGGCTGGCGCATTTCATTCCGAACCGTTTTCTGTTTTCTCAAACAAGTCCCTGGATCTTTTCTGTTTCATCACAGATCAGTCCTTGGACTAAAACCCTTATATCTTTTTCATAAAAGATGATTTTTGATTGATTCTTTTTCTGTCAGTCTTATATTTTTGTCTAGTTTTTTATAGTATTTATTTGGAAAATTCTTGGAACATTTTTATGCACGCAACGATTTTCACGTTAGTGTACGGTTTCGTTATACCGTAGGTTCCGGAGGAGGTGACGGAGCCGCGAACTTTGCCGAGCTAGACTCCGACTTCTCCGAACCAGGCAAGCATGTTTGAACCTTTGATATGATAGGTGTTTTGCATGTTTGCTTGAATGGTTTGTGCATGGCATATGAGCATCGGTGAGTATTACGTTGCATGCAAGGCAACTAACCGTGTGTTCCGAAGTTACGGTGATCTTTGATGACAGATGACCTGATCATGTGGTGACATGAAAGGTAGTAAGATGGTAGTGTTGTAGCATGTCAGTCTTAAATCATCCGATAAACTCCGACGTTAACGTGGGCTGAGCCACGTTACCGTTCTTCCCTTTTCGTGCTGCCACATGTTTTCTGCAAAGAATACGGTTTAGTAAGTTGCTAACCTCTTTCCTTGTACACACCAAATAGAGGGGCCGGGATGAGGGTTCCATGGCCCTGGATTAAAGCCAGTCATCAGGTCAGGGGGCATGGGTGTTTCCGGTTGGGACCGAGAGGGGGGCACCCCTTAGAGCGCGCGATATAAATTTGATCCCATGCTACGCGAGGTTGTAGCCTCCCCGTCTCAAGGTTTTTCTTGAACGTTGCCGAGGGTGATTCCTGGCATCGGAATGTTGAATGGGTGTGTACTGGTTAGATGTGCTTCTCCTAAAACACCGTAAACGGAACTAGTCCCTTGTGACTACTGAAATCCGTTGGCTGTGGTTAAATAGTACAAACTCTATAGAGTCAAATCCTTCCGAGTCATCGTGTCCATGGTCAAGGACCGTGGCCAGCATATCCATATCCATGTCAGTCCCTATGTCAGTCTCCATGGTAAATCCCCGGTGAACAAGTTTGAGTGGTAAACCCGGTTGTATTATTATTCATGTGGATGGACTAACCTTTTATTTATCTCGTACCTGAATATTCCCTTGAAAGATTTAAATTCATGAGCTGCCGAAATATCAAGTTATGTAACATAAGCCCTTTATGTGATGTCGCTCAGACGTCCGACTGTGGCACTCATGTCATTTATTTTGATATAAGCCCTTTATGTGATGTCGCTCAGACGTCCGACTGTGGCACTCATGTCATTTATTTTTGATAAAAGCCCTTTATGTGATGTCGCTCAGACGTCCGACTGTGGCACGCTCGTTGTTTACTTTTGATATAAGCCCTTTACGTGATGTCGCTCAGATGTCCGACTGTGGCACGCACTGTCATTTATATTCCATTATAAGCCCTTTATGTGGTGTCGCCTTGACGCCCGACTGCGGCATTATTATCTCATTTGTACCCTTTCGAGGAGTCATTCAGACACTCGATTGGCCTTCAGTACTACATTGGGATTTCGGGAGGACTACCGCCCGACTTCCTTTTTTTCCCATGCATTGCTATCTCATTGTCTGAGTGCACTCTATTGATCTGTTCATATGCATCATGTTTACATTTGTTATATCTTATGTCCGAACTGTCTTGCGAGTACTTTCATAGTACTCACCTGGCTTGTTGATTTGGCCAGATGTTGACGAAGGCGATCTCATGGATGAAGAGTTTGATAGTGAGTCCGACACCTAGAGGAGTCCCAGTCAGTCCCGTGCGATCCTGGATATTGGTCAGTTGTATTATTTACGCTTCCGCCACCCACAATAAGAATCCTCGAGCCTCACTCCGACGCTCGAAGAGCTGTTAGATTCAGGAGTCATGTCACCCACTTCACTGTGACATATCCACCACCGCTTTTATTGTGAGCCAGTAGTTATGCCACCCTATCCGCCTTTATGTGTAGTATCGGCGTGCTTGTAATAAATTGTTGAGCAGTCTCCGCTCAACCTTGTATTAAATTTGGTACTCCTGGTTTTTCTTCTATGATCAAGAAATTGTCTACCAGTGAAAAGGATTCTTCTCCACTGGTCCGTAAAAGGGATCGGTTTCTCAATAAATATTTTTATTGGAAAACCGGTCGTGACAAAGAATCAACGTGATACGATGCCCGAGGGGGCCACGAGGCAGGGGGGCGTGCCCGAGGAGGTCAGGCGCGCCCTGGGCCCTCGTGGCCTCCCCGTAAGGCGGTTGGTGCCCTTCTTTCGCCGCAAGAAAGCTAATATCCGGATAGAGATCGTGTCCAAAATTCAGCCCAATCGGAGTTACGGATCTCCGGGAATTTAAGAAACGGTGAAAGGGCAGAATCAGGAAGCGCAGAAACAGAGAGAGACAGAGAGACAGATCCAATCTCGGAGGGGCTCTCGCCCCTCCCGTGCCATGGAGGCCACGGACCAGAGGGGAAACCCTTCTCCCATCTAGGGAGAAGTTCAAGGAAGAAGAAGAAGAAGGGGGGCTCTCTCCCTCTCTCTTCCGGTGGCGCCGGAACGCCGCCGGGGCCATCATCATCACCGCAATCTACACCAACAACTTCACCGCCCTCATCACTAACTCTTCCCCCCTCTATGCAGCGGTGTAACCCCTCTTTTACCCGCTGTAATCTCTACTTAAACATGGTGCTCAATGCTATATATTATTTCCCAATGATGTATGGCTATCCAATGATGTTTGAGTAGATCCATTTTGTCCTATGGGTTAATTGATGGTCGTGATTGGTTTGAGTTGCATGTTTTATTATTGGTGCTGCCCTATGGTGCTCTCCGTGTCACGCAAGCGTGAGGGATTCCCTCTGTAGGGTGTTGCAATACATTCATGATTCGCTTATAGTGGGTTGCTTGAGTGACAGAAGCATAAACCCGAGTAAGGGGGTTGTTGCGTATGGGATAAAGAGGACTTGATGCTTTAATGCTATGGTTGGGTTTTACCTTAATGATCTTTAGTAGTTGTGGATGCTTGCTAGAGTTCCAATCATAAGTGCATATGATCCAAGAAGAGAAAGTATGTTAGCTTATGCCTCTCCCTCAAATAAAATTGCAATAATGATTACCGGTCTAGTTATCGATTGCCTAGGGACAAATAACTTTCTTGTGGGACAACAAGCTCTCTACTAAAACTAACTTAGTTGTGTATTTATCTAAACAGCCCCTAGTTTTTATTTACACGCTCTTTATTATCTTGCAAACCTATCCAACAACACCTACAAAGTACTTCTAGTTTCATACTTGTTCTAGGTAAAGCGAACGTTAAGCGTGCGTAGAGTTGTATCGGTGGTCGATAGAACTTGATGGAATATTTGTTCTACCTTTAGCTCCTCGTTGGGTTCGACACTCTTACTTATCGAAAGAGACTACAATTGATCCCCTATACTTGTGGGTTATTAAGACCTTTTTCTGGCGCCGTTGCCGGGGAGTTATAGCATGGGGTGAATATTCTCGTGTGTGCTTGTTTGCTTTATCACTAAGTAATTTTTATTTGCTGTTCTAAGTTGTTCTCTATCTTTAGTTATGGATATGGAACACGAAATACCAAAAAAATTAGGTGTACTTGCTACTCATGGAGATGGGGAACCTCCTAAAACCCTCGATGCTGGTTATGTGAAAATATTATGTACTACTTTGATAATCCTGAGAAAACCCCATTCAATTATGTAATGGGAGACACGTTGGATCAACGTGAATACTTTAGGGATTATCGCTTGACTCAAAAAGGGAAACTATTATGGGATCAAATTCATATGTTGCATTGGTATGCTCGGGAACTATGCTTGAGATATGATTATACTTGTTGCCCTTGGATGAAGGCTCCACACCTTCCCTTTTCATGCAAATTTAATGATGATAAAACCTTGGCTTCTTATGCTAATGGTATATATGATTACTATGATATGGAACAAATAGAAGAATTCGTTGCTTTTATGGGTGCTTATGAAATTGAATCTTTGTTTAAAGAGTGTGAAAATTTTGATGATTCAGTTTATAGACCTGAAAATTTAGTTATCCTTAAATATTGCTATGAGAATTATGAAGTCAATTCCGATATTGATGATTTTATTGAGAGTCTCCGCTGTCCAAGAAGAGACTAATATTTTGCAGGAGACTATGGAAGAAGAAATTAATGACATTGTGTGCTCATTGGATGAAAAAGATGATGAGGAGAGCGAAGAACAAAAGGAGGAAGAGCGGATTAGCTACCCGTGCCCACCTTCTAATGAGAGTAACTCTTCAACTCATACATTGTTTAATTTCCCTTCGTGCTTACCGAAGGATGATTGCTATAATAATTGCTATGATCCCGTTGATTCTTTTGAAATGTCCCTTTTTTGATGATGCTTGCTATGCTTGTGGCCAAGATGCCAATATGAATTATGCTTATGGAGATGAACTTGCTATAGTTCCTTATGTTAAACATGAAATTGTTGCTATTGCACCCACGCATGATAGTCCTATTATCTTTTTGAATTCTCCGGACTACACTATATCGGAGAAGTTTGCCCTTATTAAGGATTATATTGATGGGTTGCGTTTTACTACTACACATGATGATTTTGATTAATATAATATGCATGTGCTTTCTGCTCCTACTTGCAATTATTATGAGAGAGGAACTACATCTCCGCCTCTCCATGTTTCCAATATGATATAATTGCACGAAACTGTTTATACTATGCATTGGCCTTTACTTTATGTGCATGAATTGTTCTTTTATGACATGCCGATGCATAGGAAGAGAGTTAGACTTCGTCATTACATGATATATGTTACTTTGTGCTCACTACTAAATTGCAAATCATTGTTAATTAAAATTGGCTTTGATATACCTTGGGATCCGGGTGGATCCATTACTTGAGCACTATATGCCTAGCTTAATGGCTTTAAAGAAAGCGCTGCCAGGGAGACAACCCGTAAGTTTTAGAGAGTCATTTATTTCTGTTGTGTGCTTTTATAAAGTTTAAAAACAAAAAATATAAAGAGGAGAACCTAAAACTTTTTCAAAAAAGGAAAGTGAAAGTGAGAAAGACGAGCATTGTTAAAGTGGGAGCTAGCCATGAACTTTGTTCATGCTCACGGAAACTTTGTGAATCTTGATTACAGAAACTTTTCAACAAAAATAATTATCCCTTGTACAATTCCATTGTATAATAAAAATAATGTGCCAAGGTTTGCCTTTAGGATGTTTACAATGCTTGTTGGTTTGTGCGGTGCAGGATAGAAACTTTGGCTGTAGTGCGCGATTTCACATTTTTTTACTGGAACGTCAAATGGTTCTGAAACTTTTTGTAATGTCTTTCTATACAAATTTTTTATTTTTCCTAATTTTGGCAGAATTTTTGGTGTACCAGCAGTATGGTGAATGTTCAGATTAGTACAGACTGTCCTGTTTAAGACAGATTCTGTTTTTGATGCATAGTTTGCTTGTTTTGATGAAACTATCGATTTCTATCAGTGGATTAAGCCATGGAAAAGTTATATTAAAGTAGCTACAATGCAAAAACAAAATATGAATTGGTTTGCAACAGTACTTAGAGTAGTGATTTGCTTTATTATACTAACGGATCTTACCGAGTTTTCTGTTGAGTTTTGTGTGGATGAAGTGTTCGAAGATCGAGGATGTCTCAATATGAGGATAAGGAGGAGAGGCAAGAGCTCAAGCTTGGGTATGCCCAAGGCACCCCAAGTAAATATTCAAGGAGACTCAAGCGTCTAAGCTTCGGGATGGCCCGGAAGGCATCCCATCTTTCTTCAACAAGTATCGGTATGTTTTCGGATTCGTTTCGTTCATGCGATACGTGCAAATCTTGGAGCGTCTTTTGCATTTAGTTTTCACTTTTATTTTATGCACCATGCTGGTATGAGATAGTCCTTGCTTGATTTATAGAATGCTCATTGCACTTCACTTATATCTTTTGAGTATGGCTTTATAGAATGCTTCATGTGCTTCACTTATATCTTCTGAAGTTTGGATTGCCTGTTTCTCTTCACATAGAAAACCGCCATTTGAAGAATGCTCTTTTTCTTCACTTATATTTGTTAGAGCGTGGGCATATCTTTTGTAGAAAGAATTAAACTCTCTTGCTTCACTTATATCTATTTACAGAATGACAGGAACTGGTCATTCACATGGTTAGTCATAAAATCCTACATAAAACTTGTAGATCAATGAATATGATATGTTTGATTCCTTGCAATAGTTTTGCGATATAAAGATGGTGATATTAGAGTCATGCTAGTGGGTAGTTGTGGATTGTAGAAATACTTGTGTTAAAATTTGTGATTCCCGTAGCATGCACGTATGGTGAACCGTTATGTGATGAAGTCGGAGCATGATTTATTTATTGATTGTCTTCCTTATGAGCGGCAGTCGGGGACGAGCGATGGTCTTTTCCTACCAATCTATCCCCCCAGGAGTATGCGCGTAGTACTTTATTTCGATAGCTAATAGACTTTTGCAATAAGTATGTGAGTTCTTTATGACTAATGTTGAGTCCATGGATTATACGCACTCTCACCCTTCCATCATTGCTAGCCTCTTCCGTACCGTGCATTGCCCTTTCTCACCTCGAGAGTTGGTGCAAACTTCGCCGGTGCATCCAAACCCCGTGATATGATACGCTCTGTCACACATAAGCCTCCTTATATCTTCCTCAAAACAGCCACCATACCTACCTATCATGGCATTTCCATAGCCGTTCCGAGATATATTGCCATGCAACTTCCATCATCATCATATACATGACTTGAGCATTCATTGTCATATTGCTTTGCATGATCGTAAGATAGCTAGCATGATATTTTGATATCTTTGCTATGCTAGATCATTGCACATCCCGGTACACCGCCGGAGGCATTCATATAGAGTCATACTTTGTTCTAGACATCGAGTTGTAATATTGAGTTGTAAGTAAATAAAAGTGTGATGATCATCATTATTAGAACATTGTCCCATGTGAGGTTATCAAAATAAAAGAGGCCAAAGAAGCCCAAATAAAAAAAAGGCCAAAGAAGGGGCAATGTTACTATCCTTTTACCACACTTGTGCTTCAGGTAGCACCATGTTCTTCATATAGAGAGACTCTTGAGTTATCACTTTCATATACTAGTGGGAATTTTCATTGTAGAACTTGGCTTGTATATTCCAATGATGGGCTTCCTCAAATGCCCGAGGTCTTCATGAGCAAGCAAGTTGGATGCACACCCACTTAGTTTTCAGTTTGAGCTTTCATACACTTATAGCTCTTAGTGCATCCGTTGCATGGCAATCCCTACTCCTCGCATTGACATCAATTGATGGGCATCTCCATAGCCCATTGATTAGCCGCGTCGATGTGAGACTTTCTCCTTTTTGTCTTCTCCACACAACCTCCACCATCATATTCTATTCCACCTATAGTGCTATATCCATGGCTCACGCTCATGTATTGCGTGAAAGTTGAAAAGGTTTGAGAACATCAAAAGTATGAAACAATTGCTTGGCTTGTCATCGGGGTTGTGCATGATTTGAATATTTTGTGTGGTGAAGATGGAGCATAGCCAGACTATATGATTTTGTAGGGATAACATTCTTTGGCCATATTATTTTGAAAAGACATGATTGCTTTATTAGTATGCTTGAAGTATTATTGTCTTAATGTCAAATGATAGACTATTGCTTTGAATCACTCGTGTCTTAATATTCATGCCATGATTAGATTATGTGGTCAAGATTATGCTAGGTAGCATTCCACATCAAAAATTATCTTTTTATCATTTACCTACTCGAGGACGAGTAGGAATTAAGCTTGGGGATGCTGATACGTCTCCGTTCTATAATTTTTTATTGTTCCATGCCAATATTATACAACTTTCATATACTTTTGGCAACTTTTTATACTATTTTTGGGACTAACATATTGATCCAGTTCCCAGTGCCAGTTCCTATTTGTTGCATGTTTTTTGTTTCGCAGAAAATCCATATCAAACGGACTCCAAACGGGATAAAAACTGACGGAGATTTTTTTTGGAATATATGTGATTTTTGGTAAGAAGAATCAACGCGATACGATGCCCGAGTGGGCCACGAGGCAGGGGGCGCGCCCGAGGGGGTCAGGCGCGCCCTGGGCCCTCGTGGCCACCCCATAAGGTGGTTGGTGCCCTTCTTTCGCCGCAAGAAAGCTAATATCCGGATAGAGATCATGTCCCAAATTCAGTCCAATCAGAGTTAAGGATCTCCAGGAATTTAAGAAACGGTGAAAGGGCAGAATCAGGAAGCGCAGAAACAGAGAGAGACAGAGAGACAGATCCAATCTCGGAGGGGCTCTCGCCCATCCCATGCCATGGAGGCCATGGACCAGAGGGGAAGCCCTTCTCCCATCTAGGGAGAAGGTCAAGGAAGAAGAAGAAGAAGGGGGGCTCTCTCCCCCTCTCTTCCGGTGGCACCGGAACACCGTCGGGGCCATCATCATCAGCGCAATCTACACCAACAACTTCACCGCCCTCATCACCAACTCTTCCCCCCTCTATGCAGCAGTGTAACCCCTCTTTTACCCGCTGTAATCTCTACTTAAACATGGTGCTCAACGCTATATATTATTTCCCAATGATGTATGGCTATCCTATGATGTTTGAGTAGATCCGTTTTGTCCTATGGGTTAATTGATGATCGTGATTGGTTTGAGTTGCATGTTTTATTATTGGTGTTGTCCTATGGTGCTCTCCGTGTTGCGCAAGCGTGAGGGATTCCTGTTGTAGGGTGTTGCAATACCATCATGATTCGCTTATAGTGGGTTGCTTGAGTGACAGAAGCATAAACCCGAGTAAGGGGGTTGTTGCGTATGGGATAAAGAAGACTTGATGCTTTAATGCTATGGTTGGGTTTTACCTTAATGATCTTTAGTAGTTGCGGATGCTTTTCTAGAGTTCCAATCATAAGTGCATATGATCCAAGAAGAGAAAGTATGTTAGCTTATGCCTCTCCCTCAAATAAAATTGCAATAATGATTACCGGTCTAGTTATCGATTGCCTGGGGACAAATAACTTTCTTGTGTGACAACAAGCTCTCTACAAAAACTAACTTAGTTATGTCTTTATCTAAACAGCCCCTAGTTTTTATTTGCGCGCTCTTTATTATCTTGCAAACCTATCCAACAACACCGACAAAGTACTTCTAGTTTCATACTTGTTCTAGGTAAAGCGAACGTTAAGCATGCGTAGAGTTGTATCGGTGGTCGATAGAACTTGAGGGAATATTTGTTCTACCTTTAGCTCCTCGTTGGGTTCGACACTCTTACTTATCAAAAGAGGCTACAATTGATCCCCTATACTTGTGGGTTATCAACGTTGTCCTTGGGGAGATCATCTCGCTTCTCCCCACCAAGGATTGCTGCCGCACCCAAGTCCTCTCAATTTGGTGGCGCCCTCGGTGGCGCGTCGTGCCCCTTAATCTCGACTGTCGCCAGCTATCTCTTCAATAATTTTGAAATCCCCAGAGCCATCATATCCTCCCACCAGGGCTCCGTTCAAAGCCTCTACATCCCGTCATGCTACCTGAGCAAGTATACCATGCCCTGCATGGTGGACGCCTGGCTGAAATCCCCTGAATTCACAAAACTATAGCTACTTGAGTTCTACTATTCCCCTGGAAATCACCTACCAGATACCAAACGCCATGTACCTGTGCCCTCAGCACCGATGTCCATCTCGCGGTTTTCCTCCTCTCTCCACACCGGCACCTTTGCGCTCTGCTACCTACCAGACAATCTGGTACTAAACCTTCGACTCCCATTTCTCAAGAAACTTTCACTTGTGCGGGTTCGTATATCGGAGGCCTCATTGCACAGCATCATCCACTCCAGTTGCCCTGCCCTGGAGTGCTTGGTGCTTGTTTTCACAGTTAGAATCGGTTGTCTCCAAATAAAGTTGCCTAACCTTGTAAGAATTGGAATTTCTTTTGACGGAAGGCAGCTCATCCTCCAAGATGCCCCTTCACTTCAAAGGTTGATCCTTGATTCTAGTTATTCACCGTTGCAAATAACTGTCCTCTCTGCGCCTAAACTATAGACCTTGGGTGTAATACATGATATCTGTGCTCATTTCAATATGGTGTTTGGCTCCACAGTTCTTCAGGTACTTTATATTATCATCTACACTTGTAACCATAAGCTGCATTTTAAATTTCTGCGCCTAAGTTATATATCATCTCGGAGTACACATTTTGTACTAATATTATGTTATATGCTCAATGAAGAGTTTCTCCGTGGATAGCCTATCAATGGTGCTGGATTCTGTCAAGATCTTATATATCCAAACGAATAGTTTTGATCTGAACAAGTTTATTGGCTTGCTGCAATGCTTTCCATGTCTGGAGAAGTTGTATATAAAGGTGATAACTTCACACACATTGGAAGCACGCATATAGTGTACTAGAATTAACCGTTCAGCTGTTGCTCTTTCCACACTCTTTTTTTAGACCTTAACTGTTTTCAATCTTCATGTCTATTTAGGCAACAGGACGGGGTAAGAAAGTTATAACCAATCAGTGGATTCGTAAGCACCGGGATTTTCTCACTTCTCATGACATTCGATTGAAGACAATAACGCTAGAACGATATGTAGCCAACCATGCAAACACTAGATTTGTCACATTCTTCCTGCTGAATGCGAGGTTACTATTGTCCATCAGGCTTAAGTTTATCAGCAGCATGGTTTTGACGGATGGGTATGTCGAAGAGCAAAAAATGAGTTTTAGGTGAGCAAAAGAGCTTCTGAACGTGTCGGGCTTCTATTTACAACATATTGTGGTCATAATCGAGTAAATTTTACGACCCAGGATGTTCATTCCATGGACCTGACCGATCCATTTGACTGTGACTACCGAAAACAGTGCTGGAGTTAGATGTTGTTGCCCTTTTCAACCTGGGTTTTTCTAAACCTTGTGAACAATTAACCCTCGTGCTTTTGTACAGTTTGTAAGCTGGAGTTAGATGTTCTTGCCCTTTTCAACTCGGTTGTGACTGTCATATTTTCTTTGAAACAAGGCAAATGGCTTGCCATTCGTTTAATTTAGAGTGAAATATTGTAACAAATCCCAACCAAGGGAAATAAAATCACTCTCGCCGGCTGCTTGAGCTCACTGTGCATTACAGAAGCCAAGTGATTAGCCCCCACCAGCACCCACAAACTTATTTTGAACTAGCACACCAAATGGGCTGTAAATTTTCATAGGAAAGGCTGCATGGCCGTGACAGATTTAGATTCTAACATTTGGGACCCACGAGGAAATAGCCTATCCAAGGTGGTGTCGACTTACTAGCTAGTCAACAAATGATCCTGCCTACCAGCCGTTGGATTGACATCGAACATCTGTCGTGTATCTTCTATCTCTTGTCTTCTTCCTCGAGCCGCCCAAACCAAACCACCCCGTCGGCTCCGCCTGCTCCCGCCTCCCATGGCTGGCTACGCCTCCGCCGCCCTACCGTACCCTCCAACGTTGGCCAGTCCCTCCCTCTATTCCCCCACACGTCCTGTTATTCTCTGGGGACGTCGGCCCCAACACGCACCCGCACCCGAACCAGTCAACCCTCGTACTCCCCTCCGCTTGCGACTGGACTGATGCATCTTCCACGGCTCCTGTTCGTTCCGTTTGAGGCCTCGCCATCGTCCTTGGCCTTGGTTCGCTCGCCGTGCGCGGTGCGCTGCCCTCTTGCGTTGTCAACGTCGTGAACAACCGAGAGGAACAAGGAGATGACTGTACGTGGAGAGGATGACAGGAGGGACCCACCAGCGTCATGGCATTACGCAAGCAAGTGCCTCATTATTACATGCCCAAAAAATGGTTCCTCCTAATGGTTGGACATATGGGGCTCACGCCATTGTCAACGTAGTCAATAAACGAGAGAATTACAAAACGAGCGGCTGACACCAGGGACCCAGCAGGTCGCGCAGTTGTTATTTACTTTTTTTGAGGAACAAGCAGTTGTTATTTATACTAGTTTTAGCGACGGATCAGGGTAACAACGGGGCTGTGCGGGGGCTGTGGCCCGTCTAGCCAGGGTTTTATTTATGTTTACCACATCATGAGCCCAGTTGTGTTTTTTTCTTGCTGAAAATGGCTAGCCCAGTTCTATTTTTTAAGAAATACCCAAACAAGGCCTACTTGCTTTATCAGCCCCGCTGGGCTGCAAATCTTTCAAGACAAGGAGAGTTTCACTAGGTTTGCCCAGAAATTGGTTGTACATTTTTAAAACACATCAAACCGGGAATTAGTTTCAAATTTTTTTTCATTACAAGATTTTAAATTCCATTGATTTTTATGCATGGACAATTATTTGGATTTTATATTTATATAAATTATTTCAAAATAGTTTGAATGTGACTCAATATTTCGGGATTGAAAACAGTTGTCCACACCGAAATATGCAAAATTTCGTATAATTTTTAACCGTGGCCACAATATGGGGTGTAATGCTAACAAAAGGAAGATGGGCTCCAAAAAAATTCTTAAGAATTAGCAAATGGGCTGTAAATTATTAGAAATAATAGCAGATGGGTTGTATGTTGTTTTCGACAGATTTGAGGCTGACATGTGTGCCTACTACAGGTTGACGCGTATGCTTTCCTAAAAAAAGGTTGACGCACATGCAACGCCGTGTCAACTTAGTCACCACACGAGAGTAGTGACTGTTGGACGTCCATCCAACGGCCGTCATGCTTGTTCAATCTCTGCTCTTCCTGCTCCAGCCGCTCAAACAAGCGCCAGTGGGACTGCCTGCTCCCTCCTCCCGCGGCCGGCTATGCTGTCGTGCAGGCCTCACCGCCCCATCGTACTCCCATCACTGGCCTAGCCATCCCTCTACTCACCCACACCTGTTGTTATTCTCCGGCGATGGCAGACGAACCAGTAAACCCTCGTACTCCCCTCCGCGTGGGAAACAACTGCCGAGTCTTCCCTGGCTCTGTGCCGTTCCCTTCCTAGGCCTCGCCGTCGTGCACCGCCGTGGTGCTCTCGGCGCGGCGTGGTCAACGCGGTCAACGTATGACATCCATCGGAAGTGGACAGTATGTGGGAGGCTGACAGCTAGGTCCACGGCCGCATGCAAGGAAATGCCTCCTTATTACGCGCAAAATAATGATTCCTCCACCTGACAGGTCAGACCCACCAGCTATCTTCGCACGCAAGGAAGTGCCTCCTTATTACGCACAAAAAAAGAATACCCCCTGCTAGCTGGGACCCAGCATAGTGGGAGGCTGACTTGTGGGCCTAATAAGTTGACGGGGACGGAGGGCTTTGTGAACTTAGTCAATATGAATGATTCTAGCTCCAGTGACCATACGATGTCCATCCAACGGCCGTAGTGCTTCTTCAACCTCTGGTCTTCTTGCTCCAGCCGCCCAAAGCAGCGCCGGTCGTGACGCGTGCTCCTGCCTCCCGTGGCCGGCTGTTATGCCGTAGAGGCCTCACCGCCCCCTACTACTCCCAACGCTGGCCAGGTCCTGCGGCGATGGCAGCCTCACACCAAAGCCGAACCAGTGAACCCTCGTACTCCTCTCCGCGTGGGCTTCCACTGCCGCGTCTTCCCCGGCTCCGCGTCGTCCCCTTCCTAGGCCTCGCCGTCGTCCACCGCCCTGGTGCTCTCGGCGCCGCGTGGTCAACATGGTTGACGAACGACTTTCATCAGAAGAGTACTATACGTGGAGAGCCTGGCAGCTGGGTCCACGGCCGCAGCAAGGAAGTGCCTCCTTATTACGCGGAAAATAATGATTCCTCCACCTGACAGCGGGGACCCACCGGACGGGCCACCGTATTTCGCGAAAAATCATTTCCCCTTGACTGCTGGGACCCACCAGCTACATCTTCGCATGCAAGGAAGTGCCTGACAGTCGGGACCCACCTGGTCGAAGCGTACGTAGCGTTGTCATTCTGGTCGCGAACGTGTACGTACATACTGGTCGATTGGTCTGTCTGCAGGCTGCAGCGATGAACCGTGGCCGAATAAGGAAGGGATCGTGTCGTAGTAGAGGCGCGCACGTAGCATGTACACGTACGTACAGCCAGGGTGCAAGAAAGTAAATACGGCCACGTACGTACATACAGGAGGGTCTCGAACGCCTACTCGCGCATACGTACGGCCAGGGCTCGTGTACATGGCTGGGTCAGAACGGAGAAACTGCATCGTCGTCGTGTTCATGGGGAGCCAACCGGCTGGGTCGGAACGGAATGCGTCGTCGTGTTCATCGGGAACCAACCGGCTTGGACGGAACAGCGGATGGAAACGAGGCCTGGCGTACCGCAGAACGGAGGAAACGGCCTTGTGTTTGACCGGCCACGGTCGAAACGGGATCCTGTTCATCGGGAGGGGTCTGGCGTACCGCAAAACGGAGGAAACATACTTCTCTTGGTCAAAACGGGGTCCTGTTGATCGGGAGGGGTGTGGCGTATCGCAAAACAGAGGAAACAGACTTGTGTTGGAGCGCTATGGTCGAAACGGGGGTCATGTTCATCGGTAGGGGTGTCGCGTACCGCAAAACGGGACTCCACGGGATACTGTTCATCTCCACCGACGACTTCCTCCACAGGCTACTGTTCATCCACCGTCGACCTCCTCCAGCCTCCACCTGCGACTGTTCATCCACGGGCTCCTGTTCATCCAGCTTCCACACTACGCGCTCCTCCACCGGCTACTGTTCAACCAGCCTCTCCACAGGGTCCTGTTCAACCACCCGTCCACGGGCTACTGTTCATCTAGCCCTCCACCGGCTACTGTTCAATTAGCCCTCCACGGGGTCGTCCTGTTCATCCAGCCCTCCACGGGGTCCTATTCATCCACCCCCAACTGGCTCGATCGGGGTCCTATTCATCCAGCGGCAACGGCTCTACTACCACGGGGTCCTGTTCATCCAACCCCCCACCAGGAACTGTTCATCCAAACGCCCCAACAACAGACACTGTTCATCAAGGGAAGGAGGCAGCAGGGTTCGATCGGCTTTAGTTAGCAGCAGTAGCGAAGGAATCACTCGGGTTCAGTTAACAGCAAGGGATCGATCGCTCGGGTTCAGTAACGTAGCTAGTGCAATCGCTCGGGTTCAGTTAGAGCCCAACGCCTCGCTCGGGTTCAGTTAGAGTGCAACGCCTCGCACACACGCGTGTACATACGAGAGAAACGTGCATCGCTCGGCCCCCGACCACCCACCGTAACCGGGAACTCCCCCGATATTTTCCTCGCCCTCGCTTCTACCATGGTTTTTTCCGTCAAGGACGGCCCAAAGAATGTCATGCAGCTGCGTCTCCGGCCCACCCAGGACGAAAAGCCCATTTTATATCATGATTTTTTTCATAGAAGTACTAGCCCACCACATCTATGATGATACCGGGTTTTGTCACAATTATCGTCATAGAAGTGTCATAAGCATGACAGAAAAAAATTCATTCGGCCCAAAATGTCACGGATGTGTCTTTTTTTGTAGTGATACTTGCCGTTTGCAAGACGTGTGTGATGTCAGACACTATCACAAACGGTGCGGGAAAACTAAATGCGTGTGATTGTCTACCTATCATACACGGTTTACAATCATGTACTGTTTGTGATGTGCCAGGCATCGTAAACGTACAGCCAGTTTGGTACATGCCTGGAAAACTCCCGTGCCTGGAATGTGCCTAGTTCTAGGTAAAACCTCAAAACTCCGACTGCGATGGCAATGCGAGCACAAACGGGTAGCAAGGATGAAGAGTTTGGGATATTCGAGATATCGGAAACGGTTATATAGGGACAACTGTATGCATCAAGGCTCCCTATCCCCGACGGTTTCTGGGTTATGTGGGAAGGACCCCCCTATTGCAGTCACTCACTAGGCGACGGTTCCAAATACCGTCGCGGAAAGGGGCTAAAAACCGTTTGTATAGCACCTCGTCGTACCAGTGCCACATGGCGGTGGCCCGGGCCAGCGTTTTGAACGCGTGGGATGGCAGTGCTCTCCGGCGAGCAATGGAGGAACTCACTCCCGCGACCATTTGGTCAGCCGCGAGTGCCAGGCGGACGAGCGAAGTGAGGCATGGGCGGTGGTGCAAGCGGTGCGCATGGGGGGTGGCCAGAGCGATGGCTATGGCGGCGGCCAAACAGAGGCGGCGGGGGCGCGACCCGGGCTGAGGGAGGCTACGGGTGCCGAGCGGCGGGAGCAACGTGGCTCGACACAGGCGACAGCGAGCGAGGCACGGCCCGGGTGCGCGTGTGCGCGGGTAGTAGTACAGGCCGGTGAGGCTGCAGTGAGCGCGCGCAGGACGAGGTCCGGGCGCGGTGAGCAACGGCGAGCGCGGGCACCTCCGACGAGGGAGCAATGCGGCAAACAGGGGGGAAAGACGTGGTGCTCACAGCGGGTCCCATGGCGCGCTCGAGGAGGTCGGGGGGAGGCGCCGGAGTAGCAGATCGACGGTGATGACCGGCGGGGCAGAGAAGGGGTTTGAGGCCGATCCGGCGAGGTAGGGGTCCCGAGCTCGTGCTCATGGTCGGAGATGAGGTAGCAGGCGACGGCGGTGCGGGCGGATACCGTCCTAGGACACGGGGAGGTCGGAGAGCTCGCGGGCAAGGCATCCATGGTGACGGCCGCGGCTGTGGGGAAGGGGGCAACATGGGGAGAGGGAGAAGAGGAACTAGGGTTGCTAGGGGGGTCTACGGAGATGCTCTTATCCTCCTCGGTGGTCCTGTAGCAGCGTTGTGGCTAGCATCGAGCATGGATGCGCACCACGCCATGGCCTCAGCTGCCACAGCCCTAAGGTAGGGGAAAAGGCCGGCCGGTGTGGGCTGGGCTGCACTATGGCTGTGGCCGGCCCAAGTGCACAATGCACATATTGCCTTTCATTTTCCTTTTTTTTTATTTCTGTTTTGTGTTAAGTTGCGCCACCAAATGTATTTTGTAAAATATGACACTTGTTACATAATTAGCATTCCATTATATAGCACTGCCACAAAAAGTTTGGAACTTATTTAAAGTAGTTTGGATTTTATATCATTTAAAAGCAATTAAAATATTATTTTGGCCCCTATTTTAATTATTTTAGGGAATTAAAATATTCTATTAAATCTTGGGTTCACCATGAAAATTATCCAGTGATTATTTGCAATATTATGAACATTTTAGTTTTATTGGTTAAAGAAATAATTTACTTGAATTTAGTTTAAATTTGAATTTAAACTTGATTTTTGGACATGTGGTATTTTGGCATAGTGTATTTTGATGGCATGGCATCATTAGGGTGAGGTTACTGTAGCTAACAACTAGGGGTGTTATAGCTTGGATGCAATCTTTGTTTGTCTTGGTTCATTTGTCTACATATTGGATCCTTTTTATCTATACTTCACTTCATCGGCGGCTGTTGCTGTTCTGGTGCACTGGTCCTGTGGGGCCTTAGCACGACGACTTCTTGATTGTTTACTACAACAAGTTTGGACCAGCTTCGGTGAGGGAGGGATGATGATGACGGCGTGCCTTTGGCTCGTTCCAGTTCTTGTATTCGACGCTAGGTGATCTACGGACATGGGTGTATTTTTTTTTCCTGCGTTCTTTGTACTGCCATGACATGATGAATAGATTGGAAGTTTTCTCGCCAAAAAAGAAGTAGTAGTGTTTAACAGGCACTGACCAACTTTGCTGATATAATTAATCCTTGCAAGCTTACCGATCTCTCTGGTAATAAGGTAATGAAACTTCAAATTAAACGAGCTCTATATGTTTGTTAGATTAAGAGCTAACTTTTGAAACCCAGCAAAAAAAATCATCAACAAGGAGGATGGGTAACTTATAGTCCTAAAAATAGGTAAAATATATGACCATTTATGTTCCATGCAGGAAATAGTCAAAAATGAATTTCTGTGCAAAAATGCGTAACTTGTGTACTACCACAACAATTTAGTTCATACCCTAGTTTCAGATTTTTACTAACAACTAAAAAATGATCATATTGGGTTGCCAAAATTAGATTGGCGAGTTTATACTCATTATCCATGTGCATGAAATTTTCCATAATTTTTTGGTAATTGAAATATAATTTTATTGATAAAAAATTTCATATGTATACTCAATAGCATTTTCTAGTTTGAAGTTACTGTTTTCTTCTTGTATGTGTTCTGAATTGTGAGGTATCTTCGCGCACACGCAGAGCTGACAACCTCCCACCCTTGCTTAGCGTTCCACTTTTGATCCTCGAGGATTTGGAGAATAGGCCCAGCCATGAAGAATGCATTTTATATTTTCTAAATAGGCGAACTGGTCCCCCTGAACAACGAGCTCCAAAACCCTGCTGAGTTATATGCTGTCTGATTACTTGTTAAATTCAGAACAAATTGGAACTATTAACTAAAATCATTTTTCTTTTGCATTGCAGAAGAAATGTTCATGGTGGATGCAGGCCCTAGTACCCCCAGAGTTTGCACCACGAGCGATTGTTTGTCTTCCAAAATGCCCTCTTCCTGTTTTCAAGAATACAGACTGATCCAAGCACGTAAAAAATTCTCAGCATCGAGGCAAAGATGAGATTCAGTATATAATTCAGCGAATGCTTTTTCGTGTATAAAGAAAATGTGTATACACTTGTATCGCACCAAGTATATCTATTTACGTACGTATTGTAATAGTACGTACTCCCTCCATCTAGGTGCGTAAGTCGTCTTAGGTTGCACATCGCAATCAAGGTGGAGGGAAAAACAAGAGAACTTAATGTTATTTGCTAATTAATAGCATTGCATGCAATAAATTAACCACTGCATGTCGTATTTGGTCGTCCATTGAAAGCATGCACGTCCCACATCTTTTATTGGTTGATATGTCAAGAAACAAGAAACGAGATAAAAGTTAATGCACCGCATCTAAGTATTTTAGGATTATTTGGTTTTTGCAAGGTGACTTATACACCTAAACAGAGGTAATATTTCTTTACATCTTACTTATACAAATACAAATGCATGTGAATTCGGAGGGAACAGATCAAATTATCAATTAGTTAACTAATACTCTGCATATAACTATATACACATGAGCGAGGACATGGCGAAGAGATCAATTTTTATGAAACTGATCCAAATTTATACTTACTACAGATTAAGCGATCAGGGAAACATGCTTAATTATCAACAAAGGTGATTAATTAATCAAGATGCATGGGAGAGTGGTAGACTATGCAGATCTAACTACTAGAGATTTAATTAACTAACAACATTTAATCAATTGGCGATCTGAATCGCCTGAATCAATCAGAACCAGACGCGGCATTCGATGGGGTGGAACTCCGGCTGGCCGTCGCCGGCGGGTGCGGAGGCGGAGGCGTTCCGTCGGTGGAGCATGAGAGGGCAGTCAACCTTGGGCTTTGGCCCCGGCACCCTGAAGGCCCACACCTTGAGCTTCATCTTGGCGCTGAGCTTGATGTCGACTGAGAAGGAGGCGTGGTCGATGGCCTCCTTGCGGAACCCCGCGGCGGCGACCCCGCCCTCGAGCGGGTGATCGCCCGCGAAGGCCAGCGGCACGACGGTGGTCTCGCCGGTGTCCTGGTAGAAGTCCGGGTGGTCGGCGCGGGCGAAGCTCTGGCCCTGGTAGTAGGCCTCGGCGACGACGGACTGGTAGTGGATGGCGATCCGGGAGTTAGGGTTGCGCACGGAGAGCGCGACAGAGAGGTTGTAGCGGAGGATCCAGGTGCTCGGGGTGAGGGTAAAGTCGGCGAGGTCGGCGGACGCGATGGTGGCTTGGATGAGGTGCGGTCGGAAGAGGAGATAGAGCGCGAGCACGACGACGCCGGCGATGACGAGGATGGTGGCGACGACGCTGAAGATGCAGCTAAGCAGCCCGCAGAAGAGACACCGGCACGGGCAGCACAGCCACGACGACACGGTGCTCGTCTTGCCCATCGATCGGTTGGTTCCTTCCGGTGGCCGGCCAACTCGATCGATCAGGTCTTGTGATTCTAGCTAGCTGGTGAAGAAACCAATGAGAGGATGTTTCATGGCGATTGGTGTAGCGCAGATCGAGACAGACATGCAGGTAGTAGCTAGTGGTCGGAGGCACACCCGCCGATCGCCACTTTTGTCGGAGA
The DNA here is from genome assembly GCF_018294505.1 of Triticum aestivum. Taxonomy (NCBI): domain Eukaryota; kingdom Viridiplantae; phylum Streptophyta; class Magnoliopsida; order Poales; family Poaceae; genus Triticum; species Triticum aestivum. The sequence goes on along the minus strand of NC_057814.1, from coordinate 415,781,048 downwards.
GGAGTGTACGTGTGATCGTGCATGCAAGACCAGGAGACAAGAGAGGTTTCAGAGCTTGCGTTGGCCGGGTCTTCTGTTCGTGCTCGTGCATGCGCGCGCTGTCTTGTTTTTTCTTTTCTCGAGTGGACGTGTGCTCTTTCACTTTTTTTTTTTGAGAGAGTACGCCAAAGACGTACGGAGTACCGTATTTTCATAGAAGACAGAGAACAATTAGAAAAGGCTACCTCTCGCTGCGAACAATATGTGCAGTGCAAATATCACACCGGAGCTAATCCGAAAAAAGACACCGCACACATTACAAACACAACGAGAGTATTGAAGCCGCGTCTCTACCAAGGCCAATCACCCCGAAGAGCAACAACTTCAACCGGACTTCCCTTGCCGACGCATCAACCACCCTCGAATGCCGACGGGACATAGCGAGTGGGTGGCGGGACTCTGGTCCAGAGAAAGCCACCATCTTGGAGAGTCACCGGCATCGACGTACATTGTGCCCACGAACCTCTACTCGGACAAGCAGCACACACAGTGGCGGCGCCAGGAAATGAAGGCTGGGTATTCATCCAAAAAAATTTTGGCTCTAAATGAGGCATATGGACCAAACAACACAACAGTAGCAAATATATGAACAAAACAACACTAACATAAAGGCAATAGCAATATTTCAATGTATCAGACCATAACGACATGAATACATAAGTACCTTTTGATTGATAAAGTGATGATATACTTCTTACAATATAACTCGGCGGTCGCCTTTTTGGAACAGATTGATGACATCTTCATCCTTCACTTGATTGAAAAATTCTCTCACCGAATGTAACCAAACAATTGTTCAAATAATCATCACCTATTTTGTTCCTTAGCTTATTCTTCACATAGCTCATTGAAGAGAATACCCTTTCAACACTAGCAGTAGCTACTGGCAGAATCAATACCAACTTAAGAAGCTCGTAAACAATATGATATTGTTCATGCTTGTTTGTCTCAACAAGCATAACTAAAAGTTGACACAGATTTTTCAGGGTTTTGAACCTTTCATCTCTACGCACATTAGTAGCATACATGTTTAGTTGCCATGGAAGTCTTGCCAGTTCATCCCTTGTAAAATCAGAAGCATAAAACTTTGTAGCAAGCCAAACTAACTTCTCTTGGTCATAGGCAGCAAATAGATGAAGTCGACAAAATGCTGCCATGCAAGAAAGTAGCTCCGTGTTTACCTCATCAAATCTGCCATTTAGCTCATTGATTTGCCTATCAATGACACCCACAAACATATCAACCTTGAAGCGGTGGTAATTGGTCGGACCATTAAATAAACCCCTTCTAGGCCGGCCAACGGAAAAGTAAGGACCCTCCATATCAACTACTTTAATCTTATGCTTTGTACAAAAAGATGTGACCTTTGTGAGAAAATCATCCCATCCAGCATCGGTCCTCAAAGCCTCCAAGTAATACTTTGTGTCAGCAACAAGCTCAATAACATGAACAATATCTTCGTCTTGCTTTTGCAAAGCTCTACACAACTCATCTGTGTATCCAAATATTTCTTGCATCAAGTGTGCCATGAAAACAAACTCAAATGATCGAAATATTGTCTCTATGGATAGAGCCGCTTGTGCCTCTGCGCCATGGTATGCACTAGTGCTAGCTGTAGGTTGCTCTCAACCTCAACGGAAAAAGCACTTGGTGTGATGCAGAACTTATTTTCCTTGCCTTTGAAGATTTGTCCCACAATTCAAACAAGCTAACATCTTTCTTCTTCATCTACATCACAATCACATAAACAAAGTAGAAATCAGTGGCAGTGGCACTGTGGCATCAAATCCATCACATAAACATCCTTCTTCTTCAAACTCCAATGTCCATTTAGTTCAATTTCAGTTTACAAACAAATCTTCAGATTTCTTTAAAAAAACAGAGGACAAAAGGCCAAAAAATACCTTGGTGGAGCACTGGAGCTGTGCTGCAGTGCTGGTCTGCTGGAGGACACGCCGAGACGGTCAGCAGTGGAGCCGTCGAGAGAGCACCGGAAGCTGGCCGGATCTTGCACTCGGAGGCATAGGAGAAGGAGAGTAGGAGACAGTTCGGGGAGGGAAGGGGCGGAGTGGCAGTACTGGATCTGGATCCGCCGAGGGGAGGGAAGGAGAGGGCCGGCTGGACCTGGATCCGCCGCCGCCGCCGCGGCGCCGGCCGCTAGGTGCTAGGTTTGGGAGGAATCGGGGGAGGGGAACTGAGGAAGGGAGACTGAAACTGGTCGTTGTCGATAGGTTCCTCGCTTCGCCCGCGCGTACAGCCAGACGCACGTCTGGACGTCTGGTTCGCTGCGTGACTGTCCTCTGTTTGGGCTGGACTAGTATTAGATGTGTATATTGATTTTTTTTGGCCTAAATCTTGGGTATTCCAGGGAATACCCAGGAAGACCCCAGCGCCGCCGCTGAGCACACACCGAACAACCGCACCACATAACCTTCAAGCCATGTCTCCACACATGATGCTCCCAACAAAGAAACCATGCCTAGATGTCGCCACCGCCGGTCCAAGACGTAGGCTTTCGCTCGGAGACAACTGTCCAATAAAGAAGGGGGGAGATACCGACACACCGTAGCGACGCCTCCAAGGAGGAGAACGACACCCACATGCGCAAGATGTGAGCATGGTTGCAACACAATATGAATGAACCTTTGCGAGGCATGTATTACGGTTTGCGCCGACAATGCCTGAGGAGCGTGTCCGCTGGATGCCAAGTGAGGCCACTAACACGAGGGCCATCTTTGCGGGGCGAGTTATGACGAGGTGACGTCGGAGGAGCGACAACTCATGTTTCCATGCCGCAAGGTTCCATAATCCGGGCGAAGTGGTCAAACTGCCTCTCACACCGCCGCTCACTGTATTTAGGGAGAACTCATGGGATATTGTAAAGTGGGTGCTGACAGAGAGTGGTGAATGATCAACACATTGGAAGTTGGAACTGCCTTGTAGAACCGAATACATGCGTCGATGAGCAGCCAAAGCCATGGATCTTGGATTAATACCCCTGCCTGGTGTTCTGATGCCCCCAACCCATGGATCATGGATCTTGGATGAATACATGTATCATGGAACCACTAGTGCAGAACAGGCCTTTATCACCGGTTCGTAAGGACCTTTAGTGCCGGTTCTGCAACCGGCACTATGGAGTGGAGACTAAAGGCCCCCCCTTTAGTACCGGTTCGGCACGAACCGGCACTAAAGTGCCACCACGTGGCACGAGCCAGGCCCGGGTGCTGGTAGACCATTAGTACCGGTTGGTAGCACCAACCGGTACTAAATGTTTGGGGGGGTTTTGGTTTTAATTTTTATTTTTCCATTAATTTTGTGTTTTCCATTTAATTCTTTTTTGTTTGCTGGTATTTTACGATACTACATATTGTACACGTTATGCATATATATAAATAGATTTTCTCGTAGAACTGATCATATATATATAATCGAATGTCTCACAACCACCATTAATTATTCACACATACACATGTATATATATACAATTTCTCCTACATGTTGCCTTAGTGCCTTCGGAGCACGATGACAAGTGGTTCATGGGGGCGGTAGCGGGTAATAGTATTCTCCTTTGGGATCTATGACATGGTCGAGCAAAAATCCCGCTATTTCCTCTTGAAGTGCTCGTATGCGCTCCTCTGATAGGAGCTTGTCCCGCACCTCTTTGAACTGTTAAGAAGGCGATCAATATGCATGTGTATTAGTTGTGTGACTAGATATCGACAATCATGTAAGATTTGTGAATATTGTTCTGGCAAACGTACCCAGTCCTGTCTATCAGATCTGCTCCTTTTGGACGACATCATGCGAATGTTCTCGCAAACGTAGTATGCACACACTTCAGTCCCCGACGCCTGCTTCAGGGCCTTTACTACAATAGAATTTAATCAGATAATAATTAATCAAGCATGTTAATTAATTAATGTATTGAAACAAGAATTAAAGAGATGGTAGCTAGCTAGCTAGTACTACTTAATTACTTACCTTGGGTCGATACCAACATAGCTTTTGTCGCCATTTTCCTGGAGTCACCTTGATGTACTTTGCCCAAGCCCTGCCCGCCGGCAAAGAAAATTAATAAAGGGGTTATTAAAAATAGTTCATATCAGGAAATGACGAACTAAATAGGCCGAGATATAGTTAATAATGATTGAAATAACCTGTCGACTATCCCCTTCACGATGCTGTAGTCACTATTTTTTTAAGTAGTGAGTCCAGTACTTCAACTTTTCCTTCGTCAACTTTAATGTCTAACAAGATCCAGTGGAAGCTGCATGCGCATACGTTTGCATGTATAAATTAAGCGGGCATGTGCATAACACTAATCAACTATAACCCTAAACCCTATACACTTATTAACATCTAGCTAGTAAGCAAAAACAGAATTTGTAGTACAAGACAGTGTGACTCACTCGAAGTTGTAAGGAAGTAGTATATCTTCATTGCTATTGAGGCGCTTCAAGAACTCTAACATGTATTTATCTACATCTTGTCTACACCATTCCAATTTCCATGTGTATTCATTAACGGTATTTGGGTCAATGAACCCAATGCCATAGCGTCCAGCTTTTTTCATTTCATACATCTTCATCCTGTATAATACCATAGAAAAATATATATAGTGAGGATATATAATTACAGGTAATTAATGATCAATCAATGAGCACTAGAGCTAGCTTGAGACTTAAATTACAGAAAGAAATCACTTACAGACAATAGCAACTGACGATAGATTTGTCGAGTGCATCTTGATTGAATAACTGAAATAGTTCTGAATACTCAATGATCAGAGCTTTCTTATGGAAGTAATGATCTTCCTCGACTTGCACCATGAGGGACTCTCGATTGGAAATCTTGGTAATTTTCATGTACCAATCATGCAATTCATACATTCTCGTTGGGAGGTTCTTGACCTCCTCGGGCTCGACCAAAGGTTGGCCCCGAACATATTTCCGTTTTATTTCCTCCTCTCTAAGCGGAGGCATGGGCTCGATCTCGAGGAGTTGTCCAACAGTGATCTTGAGCATTTCAGCCTGCATTATATGCTCCTCGGTTATTACCACATCGCCCAGCTCGGGAACGTAAACGGTTTGCCCATAATAATATTGGGCGCGCGTACGCTCATGTGTTGTTGGCACAACAAGCGGGGGGGTCGATTGCGCCGCCTGTTCTCCCAGCTAGAGAACGGTTTTCCTGCATTTTTTGACAGCTACTTGTTGGCTCGAGCTCGAGCTCGCTTCTTTCTGTAGTCGTGCTCGATGTGCCTTCTTGATTTGGCGCTCATAGTCTGAGTCAACAGGCTTGGGAGCTGGTGGTCTAGCCATACGAATGAAGTGGTCAATCTTTTCCTCGGGCACTTTCTCCCTCGGCGGCATTGCCGGTTTCGGTCGAAAATGAGCGTCCACTTCGGCCCGCACTATTGCATCGTTTTGCTCCTCGGTCATGTCGTAAGGCCTCTGAGGAAGAGGAGCGAGGCTGCCTGGACCATATTTATATCGCTTGTCTCCGCCTGTACTTTCTGTACTACCTCGACTCGTACCGCTACGCACCATAGCTGCGGCGTGTCTCTTCTGCGATTGCTTAGGTGGCGGAGACGGCTGACGTGGCTTAGTTGGAGTAGGAGGAGTGGCCTGACGCTGTGTCGGACTTGAAGCAGGAGGTGTGGCCTGACACGGTGTCGGACTTGAAGCAGGAGGTGTGGCCTGACGCTGTGCCGGACTTGAAGCGGGAGGTGTGGCCTGACACGGTGGCGGACTTGGAGGAGCGGGAGTCTGCTGACACGGTGGTGGACTTCGAGAGGAGTCGGCAGACGCGGTGTCGGTGGACTTCGAAAATTGATGCAATCCTTTTTTCATAGGATGAAACGATGTATGGCCTCTCCCAGTGTTTGCTCGTCGTCACCTCCAGGAATGTCAAGCTCTAGCCCCGAATATGGGCCCACCACCTCATCAACCAAGACACGAGCATAGCCCTCTGAATCGGGGCGCAATGGAAGGTTGCTCCGGGGGTAATTGTAAAAGCAACGACGTTCGCCACCTTCATGGATATGTTCTTCATTTTGTAGTGTAGCTCACAGTTAGTGTTCTCTATGATGTCATCCACAGGGTATGTATCCAGCAGTGTGTCACCCGGGGCGGAACCAATGCTGCTTCTCGGCATGGATGGGACGGTGCTATCCAATGCTGGATGATCATCCGCTTGCCGCTGCCGCTGCTGAGACCCCCTTTCCTGGCTAAGTGAGTCGATCTGCTGCTGCTGGAATTTGAGTGCCAAGTCCGCGTGCCTTGCTTCTAGGCCTTGAAGGCGTTCCGCGTCCTGCTTCCTCTACTCCTCCTCCAGCTTCCTCTTCTTCTCCTCCTCCATCTTCTTTCTTGCACGGGTCCTGTAGTCGTCGTTCCATTCCGAAAAGCCCTCATACCAGGGAATAACGCCCTTGCCTCGTGTTCTTCCCGGGTGTTCAGGATTTCCCAGGGCGCGCGTAAGCTCGTCGTTCTCTCTGTTGGGCGTGAACACCCCCTTTCGAGCATCTTCTATTGCGTCAAGTAACTTTTGTTCTGCTCCGTTTAGACTTGCCTTCTTCGAAACCAGGCCTGTCTTCGGGTCCAACGCCCCCCATGCGCATAGAACCAAGTTCTGCACCTGGGGGGCCAGCTCCTAGTAACCGGAGTGACCCCTGCATCCTCCATCTCTTGCTCAGACTTATCCCACTTAGGCATTGCCACCGCGTAGCCACCTGGACCCAGCCTATGGAACTGCGTCTTTTTTGCGGCATTGGCCTTGTTTTTTCCCGACCATTCCTTAGATAATTCTGATTCCTTGAATTTCACGAAAGCGGGCCAGTGTTCTCTTTGCTTCTCCAGTGTTCCCTTGAATTCCGGAGTCTTCCTTTCTGCAGCGAGGTAGTTGGCCCATAAAGTTTTCTTGTGGGTGTTGAATGCAATTGCCATCTTCTTAAGAGCAGCGTCCTTGACTTTCTGCACATCTGCATCAGTGAAATAATCTGGTAGGGTGAAATGTTCCATCAGAGATTCCCAAAGCTTTTGTTTTGCTCTGTCGTCGACCCAAGTAACATCTGAGCGTTTAGTTTTTGGCTCTTTCCATTCTTGAATGGAGATCGGGAGTTGGTCCTTCACAAGAACTCCGCACTGACGAACGAACTTGCTCGCAATGTTCTTAGGCGTGAGGGGTTCGCCACTAGCTTTGATGGAATCAATGTTGTACTTTACACCCTCCTTTAACTTTTTGCTCGGGTCGCGCTTTGTCCTGCTGTCTGTAGAAGCAAATTTGTTCGATCTGGAGGGCTGAAAGAAGAAAGATCGATTCGTTAATATATCTTCAAATAAAAAAACATGTGATGATCACTAGATGCCTACTTATATAAATATACCTCACCTGGTAGTCTTTGTTATTTCAAGATCAACATTGTATTCGTCATCATAATCATTGTCTGCGTCATCATAATCATAATCATAGTTCATGACTTCATCAGCTCGGTCGTCGAGATCGAATATCTTGTCATCACCCTCCCCGGTATTGTTCAGATATTGGGAGCCGTCATTTGCTTCATTCAGATCATCTGGCCTGCTAGGGCTGCGTATGATCTCGAACAGGGCCTCTTCTCCCTCTCTGCCGGTATTGTCCGCCATAGCTTTTATTTAACTAATACAGAAGAAATATAAAACAATTAAGTATTCAAATTACAATGCATGGATGCAATCAATAAGGAAAAACTGAATCATATAGTACATAATATGCATCGTCTCGAATAATATATAATCTCGAATACATCGTCTCGAATAATATATAATCTCGAATACATCGTCTCGAATAATAAATAATCTCGAATACATCACTGGCTAGGTAGCTAATAAAGATCGAATACTATAGAAGAATCCAGGCCACTCGCGGTTCCTGGGGCGCGGGCGGTGGACACCCAAAGACAAGGAACCATCACAGGATCATATCTCCGGTCATCTGCCCAAAGAACCTGCCAGGTATTGGAGAACCTGACGTCCATAGCAGCCATGTAGCGATGGACGTGCTCGTCCTCCTTCCTGACACGACGATGCACCACCTCCGGCTGGGCCGGCTCCCTCTGGACCGAATGTGGCCCATGCGAACGCCACCAAAGGAGATCAGGATCAACGACGGGACCCGAGGCCGGGTTCCTCACCAAGCGGCGCGCCCCTCCAGGTAGCACCTCCCAGTGCCAGCCCGGCGGAGCCCAATCCCCGACATGGGTCAGCCGGACGTCGTCGCGAACGGGTCGACGGCAAGGATGCGGGCCGGGCATCGTCGAGAACAAATACTATATGCCCGCAAAAAGTAACATTTTTTAAATGATTGGATTGCGATAACTAAAATTCTATATGCAAATTCTAACAATTTGACATTAATCTAATTCATCTAACTAAAACTAATTCTAAAATTTCTAACATTTCTATATATATAACTAATATTTCTATAACTAAAAAACAGAAAAATTGCTAACATTTCTATAAATATTTCTATAACTTAAAAACAGAAAAATTTATAACATTTCTATAACTAAAAAAAGAAAAATTTCTAACATTTCTAATAATATTTCTATAACTAAAAACAAAAAATTCTAACATTTCTATAAATATTTCTATAACTAAAAGCATAAAAATTACTAACAATTTTACAACTAATTAACAATGTGTGTGTGTGTGTGGACATGGCGGCCGGGGCAGGCGCTCACCGGCGAGGCGAGGCGACGGGGGGTGGCGA